>NC_084746.1:37497783-37567783 GCF_033978785.1 Entelurus aequoreus | reverse complement strand
ATGGCAGCTTTGTATAGGCTCCATCTAGTGGTATGCCAAAAATAAATAAATAATTAAAGTAAAGTGTTTTCATTTCCCATATGCTTTTTGCCCCCTTTATTCAAACACGGCATTACTGTTCAAACTGTGTGTGGTGTTACAATGGCCAAAAATTTTAAAGATACTTCATAAATAAAACCTCTGCCTTGTTTTTAATGAATACTTAGGCCTACTGCGCTACTGTATTTCAATGTTAGTCATTAAGGTGGAACTTGGAGAGCCAATTGTTGCCTGAGGTGGTACTCTGAGGTGTGTTGCCTAGTCCGGGAGTAATCTGTGCCATTAAGCTGAATGTGCCAGTCTAGTCTTATGTTGCGCCCTACAAATATTTATACCGTAAGTAGTGTACTTTGTTCACACCAGGGGATTGATTTTAACGTGAATCTTAGTTGTAGTTTTCATTAACAAATTTGGAGATGTTGTGATTGCCATGTAAAATCTCCAATGCTAATCAGTAGCACGTCTATGGCAAAGCCATAGAATATTAGCATCAAGCTGACACATTTTTGAAAAGCAGAGCCTCAATTGTGTGTTCACGTGTTTTCTATCAGGCTTTGTTGGAATTGAAAATGGCAACATTGCCCAGAGGCAGTTTGGCCGAGTCCTGATTGTTTCTTGGCCAAGTGTTTGAACCGGGGTTTAGTCAGCAACAAAAGGTATCAAAGTATAGCACCGTTAGAATAGTTTTCACCAGTAGAGGATAAACATGCAGCCATGATCAGACCCCCGACCTTTAACTTTCATATCAGTTTGGCAGGCGCTCTGATCTTTTTCAACACACATCACATAATCTTTCTGTTTCATGTACAAAGCCCAAAACCAGTGAAGTTGGCACGTTGTGTAAATGGTAAATAAGAACAGAATACAATGATTTGCAAATCCTTTTCAACTTATATTCAATTGAATAGACTGCAAAGACAAGATATTTAATGTTCCAACCGAGAAACTACATTTTTTTTGCAAATAATCATGAACTTAGAATTTAATGGCAGCAACACATGCAAAAAAGTTGTCACAGGAGCATGTTCACCCCTGTGTTACATGGCCTTTCCTTTTAACAACACTCAGTAAACATTTGGGAACTGAGGAGACATATTTTTTAAGCTTCTCAGGTGGAATTCGTTCCCATTCTTGCTTGATGTCCAGCTTAAGTTGTTCAACAGTCCGGGGTCTCCGTTGTGGTATTTTAGGCTTCATAATGCACCACACATTTTCAATGGGAGACAGGTCTGGACTACAGGCAGGCCAGTCTAGTACCCGCACTCTTTTACTATGAAGCCATGCTGTTGTAGCATGTGGCTTGGTATTGTCTTGCTGAAATAAGCAGGGGCGTCCATGATAACATTGCTTGGATGGCAACATATGTTGCTCCAAAACCTGTATGTACCTTTCAGCATTAATGGCGCCTTCACAGATGTGTAAGTTACCCATGTATTGGGCACTAATACACCCCCATATCATCACAGATGCTGGCTTTTCAAGTTTGCGCCTAGAACAATCCGGATGGTTATTTTCCTCTTTTTGTCCAGAGGACACGACGTCCACAGTTTCCAAAATCAATTTGAAATGTGGACTCGTCAGACCACAGAACACTTTTACATTTTGTATCAGTCCATCTTAGATGAGCTCGGGCCCAGCGAAGCCGACTGCCTTTCTGGGTGTTGTTGATAAATGGCTTTGGATTTGCATAGTAAAGTTTTAACTTGCACTTACAGATGTAGTGACCAACTGTGGTTACTGGCAGTGGTTTTCTGAAGTGTTCCTGAGCCCGTGTGGTGATATCCTTTACACACTGATGTCGCTTGTTGATGCAGTACAGCCTGAGGGATCAAAGGTCACGGGCTTAGCTGCTTACGTGCAGTGATTTCTCCAGATTCTCTGAACCCTTTGATGATATTACAGACCGTAGATGGTGAAATTCCTAAATTCCTTGCAATAGCTGGTTGAGAAAGGTTTTTCTTAAACTGTTCAACAATTTGCTCACGCATTTGTTGACAAAGTGGTGACCCTCGCTCCATCCTTGTTTGTGAATGACTGAGCATTTCATGGAATCTACTTTTATACCCAATCATGGCACCCACCTGTTCCCAATTTGCCTGTTCACCTGTGGGATGTTCCAAATAAGTGTTTGATGAGCATTCCTCAACTTTATCAGTATTTATTGCCACCTTTCCCAGCTTCTTTGTCACGTGTTGCTGGCATCAAATTCTAAAGTTAATGATTATTTGCAAAAAAAAAAAAAGTTGATAAGTTTGAACATCAAATATGTTGTCTTTGTAGCATATTCAACTGAATATGGGTTGAAAAGGATTAGCAAATCATTGTATTCCGTTTATATTTACATCTAACACAATTTCCCAACTCATATGGAAACGGGGTTTGTAGTACCACCAGTTTTTTACAGTAGAAATCTGTAGCATTTCATGGTCAAAATGCAGTTTTTTTCATGTCCAGTAAAACGCTGTAAAACCACAGTAAATTTCATAAAGTCGCTGTAAAATCTATTTATACAATTTGACGATTTTATGAATAACTTCCTTTTGAAATCATAAGTAAAGCAGATAAGAAGTACTTATTTCTAGTTGAAGAAAAACATTGTTTGAATGTATGATAATATATTTGCTACATTATAATATTTATGTTTAAAAAATATGCGATTGCATTGAGTACATGTGTTTTTTCTGTCAAAATGGAAAAAAATAATACGTTTAGTAAGAAAATATAAAGTACTTTAATGATGTATTATTTCCAGGCTTTCGAGTTCCAAATAAAATGATGTGGCGGGCCAGATCTGGCCCCCGGGCCTTGAGTTTGACACCTGTGATCTAGAGATTTAGGTGCTGAAAGTAAAAATATAATTTATTGATATATGACTTATTTTTAACACTTTTATGAGTGGGGGCCTTCTGGGTCCTTTTTTAAACTGTCAGTGTTCAAAAAATAACATTGAATCAAAATCAATGTTTTTATGAGAGATGCTGGTGCAGTTTTACTCAGCCATCATAGAGTCCATCCTGACCTCCTCCATCACAGTGTGGTTCCCCGGCGCCACAGTCCAGGATAAGCATAGACTGCAGCACATCGTACGTGCTGCTGAGAAGGTGATTGGCTGCAAGCTCCCATCCCTCCAGGACTTGTTCTCCTCCAGGACCAGGAGGCGTGTGGGTCGGATCACAGCTGACTCTTCTCACCCTGGACACACACTATTCTTCCTGCCCCCTCAGGCAGGAGACTACGCTCCATCCAGACCCACACCTCCCGCCACCTGAACAGTTTTTTCCCCTCAGCCATCAGGCACATGAACAATAACTCCTAACAGTAGCTCCTTGAATTCCTTGAATTCCTTTTAAGTCTATAACAAGATCTGATAGCTCAGTTACAGCTCTTTTTATTACCAAATATGTGTTTTATGTTGCACAATTGCACCAAGAAAAATTCCTAGTTTGTGAACCCGTTCTCAAACAATGGCAATAAAACTATTCTGATTCTGAACTATTGATCCATCTAAAGCTCAGATTACTTCAATTTTGAAGACTGTTTGGGAGAAAATACTCTACATTTTGTTTGTTTGCCCTATAAATAAAATATTTTTTTCTTTAAAAAAAATAAGGGCATAAAACACAATTTTTTTTTTTTACTTTATCGCAACAGATAGCTGTGAAGTTGATGTATTGATATTTAAGTGTTGTAAGTAAAAAAAATATATACTTATTTTTAACACTTTAATGACTGAGACCATTTTGGGTCCCCAGGACCTTTAACAGTCACCAACATTGAGAGGAGCCTTAATTGTTTAGAAAAATATCAAAATGCATTCATTGATCAGAGTGTGGCCTTCAATGGAAGACACTTCTGATATTTTATTTCATCAAATGTGGACTGCAGACCACAGGTCCCCCAACCTTTTTTTAATGTAGGCATTATTTCCACGTGTGGCAGGTAAATAAGTGCGTGGAAAACTCAACTCACCATAACGCCGATTCAGTGGGAACGCTGGCATATTCCCCTTTGCTAAAAAGCTATATAGACTATTGTTTTTTTACACATTTTCGCTAGCTTGTGGGTTTATGTATGTGATGCGTTATATATATATATATATATATATATATATATATATATATATACATATATATGTGATATGTCATTGTGGAACACAAGAGTATAGATATATATATATTAAAAAATACACACACTTGCCATTAGTTCCAATTGATTTCCATGGCTGATTATGGATTTCTATTTCTATTCTAAAAGTTCTGTATTCCTATTTTGTGCAAGATTTCCTACATAGATACACTTTTGCATGCTTCTTTGGTGCAATTCTTCATGCTTAAGGACATCTGTTAATGCTCGCTACTTGTACAATAGGACTATGTGCAATAATAGCAGCACTTTACCTTACTAGGCCAAGGGAAATGTGCATTTACCTCCCTCCGCACATTTATATTATATGCAACAATTTAGCGCACTTTAGCATTTCTCCACTGCTTTATGCACTTTGACTACTATGGTGACTTTATTCCTGGTCTTTATTCCGGTTGAGCTAAACTGGCACATTTGCATTTTATATGTTTTTTCAAGTCCCATGTAGGGTCTTCTCGATACCAATATATTGGTACCGAAAACAAAAATATATTGATACTTTTCGATACTTTTCTAAATAAAGGGTACCACAAGAAATGGCATTATGGCTTTATTTTAACAAAAAATCTTTGGGTACATTAAACATATTTTTATTATGGCAATTGAAGAACAATTTAGTCCTTAACTAAAATAGTGAACATACTAGACAACTTGTCTTTTTAGTAGTAAGTAAACAAACAAAGACTCCTAAATAGTCTGCTGACATATGCAGTAACATATTGTGTCATTTATCATTCTATTATTTTGTCAACATTGGAAAGGACGAGCTGTAAAAAATAATTATTAATCTATGTGTTCATTTACTGTTAATATCTGCTTATTTTCTGTTTTAACATGTTCTATCTACACTTCTTTTAAAATGTAATAATCACTTATTCTTCTGTTGTTTGATACTTTACATTAGTTTTGGATGATACCACAAATTTAGGTATCGATCCGATACCAAGTAGTTACAGGCTCATACATTGATCATATTCAAAGTTCTCATGTGTCCAGGGACATATTTACTGAGTTTATAAACATCATATGAATAATAAAAAACGAAAAAAGGTTTTGTGACAATAAAAAATATCGATATTAACATAGTAGTATCGACTAGATACGCTCTTGTACTTGGTATCATTACAGTGGATGTCAGGTGTAGATCCACCCATGGTATTTGTTTACATTGTGACGCCGGTGAGCTATTGTATCCTCCTACGGTGTGTATTGAAGCATGTTTAGCTATTCCTCGTCCTGCAGGGATGATACTTGTAAGAAACTCACTTTATTTGTTGATGGATGGACATTAGCCGCTAGCTCGCTAGCCATGTCTTAAAGCACCTCTTCCTGAGGGCGTTCCAGTCTTATAACTTCACATTTATCTTTAGTTTTTAAGCCAAAATGCATCCATTCTCCCTTTTCTGTCTACACACTGTGTCTGCTTGTAAGTATTCCGTGTGTGTGCGCTGCCGAACATGCTCCTCTGTTCGTAAAACCAGAAATGTCACGATGTGACGACGACGCGCCGTCATGCCCGTATAAAAAAATATGGCAAACCGGTACTTTTCAAACAGAGTATAATACAGTTTTTGATTATTTCATTAGTACCAAGATACTACACTAGTACCGGTATACCGTACAACCCTAGTCCCATGTAACAAATACATAACAAAAACTTTGTATTATTATACATCTATGAACAAGTGTCTAGACTCGAGAGGGACATGAACAAGTTAAGTCGGAGAAAATGCTGTCGTTGAGCAATTTTTTTATGTTTCTGTGCGGCCCGGTAGCAAAAAGGACATGGACCGGTACCTGTCCCTGGTCTGGTGGTTGGGAACCACAGCTGTAGACTGTCAGCCACAGCTCTAGCAGGGAGGTAACCATAACAGGCCACTTCCTGTGTTGCGATAGCTTTCTGCAACATAGCGAAACTGACTTTTACTTCCTCCTCAGCACGTAGATTCAACTGGCACGAAGAAAAGGAGAAGTGCGAGTAAAGGTCGACTGGAGTCCACGGTTATTTGATTTGAGGAAAGAAGTCAGGAGGTTGGATGACATGACACCGCCTCAGTGGCCATGGCTCTAAGCTATTAACTCTACAATAGGGTTGTACGGTATACCGGTACTAGTATAGTATCGCAGGACTAATGAATCAAAAACGATACTATACTCTGTTTGAAAAGTACCGGTTTCCAATTTATTTATTTATTTATTTTCATAACGGGCATGGAAATAAATTTAAACCCATCATGTCGTCACGTCATGATGGGTTTACGAGCAGAGGAGCATGTTTGGCAGCGCACACACACGGAGTACTTACAAGCAGACACAGTGTGTAGACAGAAAAGGGAGAACGGACGCATTTTGGCTTAAAAACTAAAGATAAAGGTGAAGTTATAACACTGAAACGCCCTCAGGAAGAGGTGCTTTAAGACATAGCTAGCTACCTAGCGGCTAATGTCCATCTGCAGTCGGCAGTGTTTTAGCTACTTCTAAATCACTAATCCTCGCCTCCATGGCGACAAATAATGTATGTTTCTTCCAATACCTTCGAAGAAACTATATAGCTATTCCTCACTGGAGGACGAGGAATATAGCTAAATATGCTTCACTACACACCGGCGTCACAATGTAAACAAACGCCGTGGGTGGATCTACACCTGACATCCACTGTAATGATACCAAGTACAAGAGTGTATCTAGTCGATACTACTATGATTACATCGATATTTTTTATTGTCACAAAATCTTTTTTCTTTTTTTAAATTCATATTATGTTTATAAACTCAGGAAATACGTCCCTGGACACATGAGGACTTTGAATATGACCAATGTATGATCCTGTAACTACTTGGTATCAGATCGATACCAAAATTTGTGGTATCATCCAAAACTAATGTAAAGTATCAAACAACAGAAGAATAAGTGATTATTACATTTTAACAGAAGTGTAGGTAGAACATGTTGAAACAGAAAGTAAGCAGATATTAACAGTAAATGAACAAGTAGATTAATAATCTTTTTTTACAGTTTGTCCCTCATAATGTTGACAAAATAATAGAATGATAAATGACACAATATGTTACTGCATACGTCAGCAGACTAATTAGGAGCCTTTGTTTGTTTACTTACTACTAAAAGACAAGTTGTCTAGTATGTTCACTATTTTATTTAAGGACTAAATTGCAATAATAATTTGTGGTGCCCTTTATTTAGAAAAGTATTGAAAAGTATCAAAATACATTTTGGTACCGGTACCAAAATATTGGTATCTGGACAACCCTACTCTACAATAAGCTGTACAGTTGATTATTATATCATCATGTTTAAAAGTGACAAGACCATGCTCATGTCAAACATCTGGCAGTTCATGCAGGGTCATCACTTGGTTTTCAGTTTAAAGAGTGGCTTGTTTGGGTCAAAGACAACAAAATGTACTTTCTTTTATCATTAAAACACAAAAATCCATACTATTAGGAGTAAGAATGGGTAACGAACTCGGTACTTTTATAGGTACCGACTGACTTCCATAAGTACTACCGGGTATCCATTCCCGAAAAATCAAACGGCACAATATTTCGATACCTTTTGTTGTACGTGGCGTCACACCATTTGGCGAGGAAACAAGCACTCAGCAATCAGCTGGACTGATTAAGTAAAGATTAAATCATTTTTTAAATTTTCTGTTATTGTCTTTCTTTATTTTGTCATGTCTGCTCTCCCACTTTATTGCCTTATGTTGTGAACATGTGGTAATACTTTTTTGATTCCGCTAGAGGGCGGCCAAGTACAAAAAACAGTATTAACTGTGAGGTTTTGATATTTAATATATAGATAGTACTTTATTGATTCCTTCAGGAGAGTTCCCTCAGGAAAATTAACCAGTAGGTTATTATATTTCTTTGTTTAGCCTAAATACATTATATATATAATCATACATAAATACATGGAAATATAACATATTTTTTTAAATGTTAATATGGATTTATTTGGATGTGTAAATGTTTATATTTATCTTATTAAATATGCAATCTAATACTGATTAGTGTTAATCATTTATGTATTCAGCTATTTCTATTATTATGACACACCACATTTAGTATCTGAAGTTTATTCCACACACTTTACCACTGCATACTATTGTGTGAGTGCGATTTATACACTCTACTTGCTTTCAGGTAATATTACCACAGCATAAATGGATCACATTTTGCCCTCAGCTGCAACTTGAATCTGTTTTCTTTTCTTTTTTTTATTCCAAACACAGCCTTCAACAGATGTATGGTAATATTTTGGACAAAAATATCCCCCTGGCTCTGCTTGGCTTTCCTCCCAGTTGTCTCGCTGGAGCCACCAGAAGCTCAGACAGATTCTTCCTTTGTCCGTCAACTAAGAATAAAGGTGACCTCACAGGTATGGTGCACACTCAGACTGAGCGTTGGTGTGTGTTTTGACATGCTCTATTTCCTCTTATGACCAGGTAAACAGCCCCATAACATGCATGATGTCAGATTATCTCATCAGAATGGAAATACAGCGGGCGAAAAAGTACAAAACCCAAAACCAGTGAAGTTGGCACGTTGTGTAAATGGTAAATAAAAACAGAATACCGTAATTTCCGGACTATAAGGCGTACCTGACTATAAGCCGCACCAGCTAAATTTAGGGGAAAATACAGATTGCTCCATATATAAGCCGCACCCGACTATAAGCCGCAGGCGTTTTGATGTGTAATTACCGTAGTATATAGGGGTTCCTGCTACCACGGAGGGGATGGCGGGACAGAGATGACTGTTTGGGAACGCAAAGCGTCCCATTTATTAACAATAAATCTTTCAATCATTCAATCAAACTTTCACTTTGACATGGCGAACAGCATTTGTGCAGAGTACAAATAATACAACGGTGCAAAGTTGTTAGGACTTGGCAAGAATGAGGACTCAGTTGCAGACGGGAAACGTTTGACGCAGGCTTTTATTCTGCTGTTTTCTATGATCTCTCTTCGGACAGAGTGAATAAACAATTGGCTACAAACTCTATACTTGATATACTAGAGTAAAAAGGAAACGTAGCACAGGGCATAAAACAATAAACAGAAAATCACTCCAAAGGGAGGAAAAAGGACAATATCAAAATTTACACTGATCTAATAACAAAAGCAACAACCTATGATAAGCTACACAAAAGGAAAAGCGCTCACAAAGAGGAAGAGACAAAACGCTATAAACAGGAACTACTCTATAAAGAGTTAAGAAATATCTACAAATTAAAGCGCTCCAAGAGGAGGGAAAAAAAGGCAGAGCACTATGAATTTAGCTCAAACAAAACTGACCAAAAACTTTAGCAAATCAAAATCACTCTTCAGAGGGAACAGAGAAATCAAAGAATAAATCAAGGCAATACTCAACGACTTGGACGAGACTGTGGAAGACTGCTGGAGGTACATGACGAGACGAAACACTCTGGCACAGGACAGGAGGAGGACGAGACATTTATACACATGAGGGAGGGTGACACAGGTGGGCACAATCAGGCAATCAGGAGAGACATCAGACCAGTGAAACAGGAGGAAGGGCAAGTGATCTGAAATGAGAGGGAGAGTTAACATTTCAAAATAAAACAGGATATGACAAGACCACATGAAACCAGACAAAACTTTACCCAGGTGTGACAAAAGTAATACAAAGTGCTCGCCTGTACGTTATCAAAATAACCAGCCTACTACCGGTATATGAAAAGTCAGTCTTTAATTATTGTGTCATCGTCTTCCTCCTGCGTACTAAAACCACCGAAATCCTCTTCGTCTGTGTCGGAGAAGAACAGGTCCAAAATGGCGTCGTCAGCCACTCTCTCTCCTTTGTTCTCGCTCTCAAAACCTTCCTCTTCGTCAGTGGAATCAACGGCTCCGGCTTCGTCAGCCGTTACGCCGTCCTCTTTATCATCACGACGCAGCAGTCCAGCTTTTTTTTCCATATTGAGGGTGTTTGCATGAACACTTCCTTCGCGCAAACTGTCACTGTCGCTGACGCTCTCCTACTCTTTGTTTTGCTCTCGTTAGCTGGCGCCAGATGTCTGCCTCGGTCTCGCGCATCCTCGGTAGTGTGCGCCCCTGGTTACCGTAAGCCGTAGAAAAGCCGCACCGTGTATAAGCCGCAGGGACCAGAACGAGGGGAAAAAGTAGCGGCTTATAGTCCGGAAATTACGGTACAATGATTTGCAAATCCTTTTCAACTTATATTCAATTGAATAGACTGCAAAGACAAGATATTTAATGTTCCAACTGAGAAACTTCAATTTTTTTGCAAATATTCATTAACTTAGAATTTAATGGCAGCAACACATTGCAAAAAAAGTTGTCACAGGGGCATTACATGGCCTTTCCTTTTAACAACACTCAGTAAACGTTTGGGAACTGAGGAGACACATTCTTGAAGTGGAATTCTTTCCCATTCTTGCTTGATGTACAGCTTAAGTTGTTCAACAGTTTGGGGTCTCCGTTGTGGTATTTTAGGCTTCATATTGTCAGAGTTTGTTGGTGACGAACCCCAAGATGCAGAGACGGCAGGCATTGAACGGGAAAACATGATTTAATTAAACACTATAGCAAAAACAAACAAAAGGGTACAAACAAAAGGCGCGCACAAGGCGGAGAACAAACTTGGCTATGAACTAAAATAGCACAAAGGCTAACTGTCGACAAGAAACAAAAACACTTACTGTGACACGAAGGAACTATGACTTGAGCGGAGTGGACAAAAGTAGACAGAGCTACAACGACAAATAGTGACAGGTAGAAGCTACAGGTAGAAGTGACAATAATCCAGCAGTGACTGGAGGGCAGGGCAGGTATAAATAACAGCTGGTTGATTGGCACCAGGTGTGGCCCGGTGCCAATCAGCCACAGCTGAGGGGACGGCACTCCGAGAGACAATCAGGAAATGAAGACAAAATAAAAGCACTGACAGGAAACTAAGACAAACGCAACCAAACTGTCAGGGGCAACCTGACACATATTGTGCCACACAATTTCAATGGGAGACAGGTCTGGACTACAGGCAGGCCAGTCTAGTACCCGCACCCTTTTACTATGAAGCCACGCTGTTGGAACACGTGGCTTGGCATTGTCTTGCTAAAATAAGCAGGGACCATGACATCGTTGCTGCAACATATGTTGTTTCAAAATCTGTAGGTACCTTTCAGCGTTAATGGTGCCTTCACAGATGTGTAAGTTACCCATGCCTTGGGCACTAATACACCCCCATACCATCACAGATGCTGGCTTTTCAACTTTGCGCCTAAAACAGTCCGGATGGTTCTTTTCCTCTTTGTTCCGGAGGATACGACGTCCACAGTTTCCAAAAACAATTTGAAATGTGGACTCGTCAGACCACAGAACACTTTTCCAATTTGCATCAGTCCATCTTAGATGAGCTCGGGCCCAGCAAAGCTTTGCATAGTAGAGTTTTAACTTGCACTTACAGATGTAGCGACCAACTGTAGTTCCTGACAGTGGTTTTCTGAAGTGTTCCTGAGCCCATGTGGTGATATCCTTTACACACTGATGTCGCTTTTTGATGCAGTACAGCCTGAGGGAACGAATGTCCGTAATATCATGGCTTACGTGCAGTGATTTCTCCAGATTTTCTGAAACTTTTGATGATCTTACGGACCGTAGATGGTGAAATCCCTAAATTCCTTGCAATAGCTGGTTGAGAAATGTTGTTCTTAAACTGTTGGACAATTTTCTCACGCCTTTGTTCACAAAGTGGTGACCCTCGCCCCATCCTTGTTTGTGAATGACTGAGCTGGTGGAAGCTGCTTTTATACCCAATCATGGCACCCACCTGTCCCAATTAGCATGTTCACCTGTGGAATGTTCCAAATAAGTGTTTGATGAAAATTCCTCAACTTTCTCAGTCTTGTTTGCCACTTGTGCCAGCTTTTTTGAAACATGTTGTAGGCATCAAATTCCAAATGAGCTAATATTTGCAAAAAATAACAAAGTTTACCAGTTCGAACATTAAGTATCTTGTTGTTCAATTGAATATAGGTTGAAAAGGATTTACAAATCATTGTATTCTGTTTTTATTTACCATTTACACAACGTGCCAACTTCACTAGTTCTGGGTTTTGTATTTAGTCAACCACCAAATGTGCAAGTTCTCCCGCTTAAAAAGATGAGCGAGGCCTGTAATTTCCATCATAGGTACACTTCAACTATGAGAGACAGAATGGGGGAAAACAATCCAGGAAATCACATTGTAGGATTTTTTTATTAATTAATTGGTAAATTCCTCTGTAAAATAAGTATTTGGTCACCTACAAACAAGCAAGATTTCTGGCTTTCACAGACCTGTAACTTCTTCTTTCAGAGGCTCCTCTGTCCTCCACTCGTTACCTGTATTAATGGCACCTGTTTGGCCTGGTTACCAGTACAAAAGACACCTGTCCACAACCTCAAACAGTCACACTCCAAACACCACTGTGGCCAAGACCAAAGAGCTGTCAACATTGTAGACCTGCACAAGGCTGGGAAGACTGAATCTGCAATTGGTAAGCAGCTTGGTGTGAAGAAATCAACTGTGGGAGCAATTATTAGAAAATGGAAGACATACAAGCGATGTTCCCTCTAATTGTTCATGTGTCTGAGCAAACACAAAAACTCCCTGAGCATTCAGTGGAGCACATATGAGCAACATCACACGTGGCAATACCAGCAGCACACCTGTCTCAAACCAATCTTTTATAATAACACTTAAATGAGGGGAGTCATTTTCATGAGATTATTTTGTAATATTAGTGATTTTGCCCACTTGTAATGAAAATAAAAGAAATCTTGTTTTTCATAAGCTATGGATTAGTATTGTACAATATGTCTGGGTGGGGGTCCTGCTTTGGACATCATTTGTACCCCTTTCAGAGATCACATTTAGTTCCCCTTAAACATCCTCATGTTGCACAATGAAATGTAAGCATAGGATGAAGTGTGCATTCCTGTAACTTTCTCTAGTAACAGCATTCCATGATTAATATCAATAAATTAACATTAATAATAAATGACAGTAGAATAAGCACACGTATGACTGAGGAGTCATAGTGTAACTTTGTGTGGTGTTTGAGTTGTCCGACTTTTTGTGTGGCCATAAACGCACCAGTGGTTTAGTGGTATGTGTGTTGCTGACAGATGACAAGTTGGTTTTGGCCTGGTTTGTACGGCAGAAAATGACTAGATTTTCGAGATAGAAGTTTTTTACTCATGTTTTTGGTGTGGTTGTGGCCGAATATAAACAGTTTTGCTCAATAAAGTGATCAATATAATTCCTGTCCTCGAAGCATCTCGATAGACGTTACAATAATTGTTGATGAACACCGTTAGGGCCGCTTGTTGTCACTGTCACTCAGAGTTGCATTGCAAAATTACACAGAATAATTGTGTTTGTTTTGTTTAGAATTCAGATGGGATTTGATTTGGTGCGCGGCATATATTTGCTGTGCGCAGAGGACGCTTGAGCAGTGCGCAATTGCGCAGGCGCGCACCTTAGAGGGAACGTTGCATACAAGTCCACTGATAATCTACTTTGATCTGAGGCTCCACGCAAGATCTCACCCGTGGGGTCAAAATGATTACAAAAATCCTAGAATCACACGGGGGGACCTAGTGAATGACCTGCAGAGAGCTGGGACCAAAGTAACAAAGGTTAGCATCAGTAGCACACTACACCGCCAAGGACTCAAATCCTGCAGTGCCAGACAGTACATGTCCAGGCCCGTCTGAAGTTTGCCAGACAGCATTGGGATGATCCAGAAGAGTATTGGGAGAATGTCACATGGTCAGATGATAACCATAGAGCAGGGTTATTCACCAGGTGGCCTGTGAGTTCAGTTGAAAAAAAACATATGAACTTAAAACCCTTACTTTTTTTGCAGCAGATTCTTAAAAACACGAGTGCTGTCATATAGATGATCTTTGACTAGCTTTTTTGCAGAAGGCAGAGCATACCTGTAACTCGGACCAAATCATTTGACCAAAATCAAGTGTCTACTGTTGAGGACGCAGGTTTTCAGGAATATACAAATTAAGACTAATAGTTTTATTTCTTCGGTCCTTAGATTCCTGGAAATGTGGCTCCCGAAACCGTCTCAGTCATGCGGCTCTTTAGCGCCACCCTAGTTGTCTCCCTGCACCTCTTTCAGAGATGTGTGAAAATGAAAAAAGATGAGGAAAAAAACAAGTTTTGTTTGAATACATTTTCTGTAGGAAGACAACATGACACAAACGTTCCTAATTGTTAGAAATCCCACTGTTTATGTTATACATGCTTCACTGATCAGAGTATTTGGAGAGTGCCGTTTTGTCCTACTAATTTCAGCAATTCTTGAACTCATTGTAGTTTGTTTACATGTACAACTTTCTCCAATGCTGCCACAGAAAGACATGTTTTATGCCACTTCTTCTTTGTCTCATTTTGTCCACCAAACTTTTTATGTTGTGCGTGAATGCACAATGGTGAGCTTTGTTGATGTTATTGACTTGTGTGGAGTGCTAATCAGGCATACCGTATTTCCTTGAATTGCTGCCGGGAATATAGTATGCGCTTGCCTAGAATTATTGCCGGGTCAAACTCGTTTCCCAAAATAATTAGCGCATGCTTAGCATTACCGCCGGCTCAGGACTAACGCTTCGTTTCGCAAAATATTATTTTTATTAGCGCATGTCTAGAATCTACGCAGGTTCAAACTCGTTTCGCAAAATAATTAGCATATAACTAGAATTTCTGCCGGGTCAAACTCGTCACGTCACGAGTGACACTTCACCTGTCATCATTTTCAAAATGGAGGAGGCTGATTTCAACAATTTGAAATCACATGAAGGGAAGAAGATTAAGAGTTATTCAGTAGGATTTAAGGTCCAAGCTATCGAATATGCTAAAAAGAACAGTAAGCAGCTATGTTTTATTAATATACCGTAGCTGCATGTGTCAAATATGAGTCATTAAATGACTTCCGCCTCCTGGTGGTAGAGGGTGCTAGTGATCCTTCTTGCGACTACCGGTACTTGGCTGCAGAAGAAGAAGTGACAACAAGCAGCAACAGCTTTAGCAACGATCGTTTATTTTTTCCTCTCGCTTGCACTTTTAACATGGAGGATTACATATCTAAAATAAAACAGTTTTCTAAACTGGACTTTCAGTCAAAACAGGCGGTAATAATTAAAGGAAGATCTCCATCAAGACAGAGAGACTTTTAAAACTGAAGAAAGAAAAGGAAGACTTCTATAAACAAGTTATCGATGCTTTTGTTCAGAAGCAGCTGCGCATGGACTTCATTTATAAGTAAAGGTAAGACCATAATAACGTTTTTTTTATTAAATGTGCTTTTCATGATGGTATCCTTACATCACACTCAAAGCGCAGGCCTAAATTTACCTCATGCCTTTGGTAAGCGCCGGAGTAAGAAGAGGTTTTAAATTAATTACCGCCCCGGCGCCAATTAAAGGAAATATGGTGTTTGGTCAGTGCATAACTGCAAGCTTATCGATGCTAACATGCTATTTCGGCTAGCTGTATGTACATATTGCATCATTATGCGTCGTTTATAGGTATATTTGAGCTCATTTAATTTCCTTAATGTTCTCTGTGTATTTAATTTATACTTGCATGTCTCATGACACATTATCTGTATGTAATATTGGCTGCATTTCTAATAGTTGTTTGTGTGCCATGTTGTTCCAGACCACAGCAAACGTTACCCAGCTCGCAAAGTTTGTAATAAATCCATTAGAAGAAGACAGCCTGCCGTTTCCTTTAACTTGGACACACACATCTATACCTTTTGGCCATTCTAAGTCAGTCATTTCCAGAAGTTATCGCATCCTGTGAGAAGCTTACGTTTTACTAATGATTTTCAATGTTGCAAAAATGTGTAGAATGAAAATTCAAATGCAACATTTCTGTCAATGAAGATTTGCATCAGCCTTTGATATTAGGCTAATATAGCTAATATAGACACCTACATCATGACTTCATTATGACACTTTTATAAAACTTTAGATTTTTTGCGGCTCCAGACAGATTTTTTTATTTTTTATTTTTTGTCAATATGGTTCTTTCAACATTTTGGGTTGCCGACCCTTAATCGAGGTGAATATCCCTGCCATAGAGGCTGCGACGGGGGAAATGGTTCGGACCATATGAGCAACACAATAACATACATATATCTTCATTATGTAAATTGATTTTACCAGCCATCTGTGTTGGCCCTGCGATGAGATGGCGACTTGCCCAGGGTGGACCCCACCTTCCGCCCGAATGCAGCTGAGATAGTCTCCAGCACCCCTCGTGACCCTGAAAGAGACAAGTGGAAGTAATGGATGGATGGATTTTACCAGGCAGATACTAACGTAAATGGCATGTGGAGCAAAATAAATCGGTGAGTAGTTGTACTTTTTCTGTGGGAATGATTGTTATACAATGTGCACGTCATTCCAAACCTATAGTGCTGTGTTTGAAGATGCACCAGCATGAATAAACATATTCAAGAACAGTGATTCTCAAACGGTGGTACGTGGGCTGTATCTAGTGGTACGTCATTTCAATATTCAAACACAGTGTGACTGTTTAAAGGTGCCATATGTAGTAATGTGGCCAGAAATGGTACTGTAATCACGGTCAAAATTCTGTAGTCCCCTCCCTCTCTCCATGACTGAGGTTGCCAGATACAAATCCGACTCCAAGGAACTTCAAATGGCAATCGACGAGTCCTGCGCTGTAGGTTTCTCTTGTTTATGCTTCCTGCAAGATTGCTTACTAAGTAGTTATGCCACATTTTACTGATGTCCATTAGCCAAATGTATGTATTATAGCAATATTATAGTCGGGAGTTGGGACAGATTGTTGGCATTACCCTGCTAAAATCTCTAGTTTGACCGCACGGACCACCATCTAAATAATTATAAATAAAAATATATAATATATTATATATTACATAGGCCTACTTTGATGGCAAGCTAAGGCCAACAGTAAAATGACCGCCACATTTCGTTCAGCATAACCCCATGTTGCATCCAACTTGACGCACTGCATTCTCTTCCATGTACCCACATCACCATCACCATCTTTCAGTGCAGAGTGCCATTCTATGAGCCAACCCACATTATGCAAACACCACGTTACGCATAAATCATATAGCCTACTAGCATGTCAATACACAGAGTAGAAAATCATTACATGTGACGCATAATATTGTGCCAAACAAATACCACCCCATATGTGTTTGATGCACATACAGTATATTACCAGTTACCACAATTAGCAGTGCTAATGTTGGAACCCATTTCTTCAGCGTATTAGCATATTGAGAAGGAAATAGGCACTGACACTATCCATATCCACATAGGTTTTATTTGTCCAAAATATATGTTGCCCTGTCAGTTTGGTCATACAGGCTAACGGCATTTATTTCCCCCGTTAGCCTGTATGTCCATGTGTCATTGACCGGGCTAGCATGCTAAGCATTACACTAGGAGTTAAGCACCATCACACTAAGCATTGGTTGCAGGAACATACTATCTTTGTTAGACAAGATCATAGACTGTATTGGACAATATAGTTGACATACCAAATGTCCATTTCCATCTATTACAAGTAATAAGAAAACGTCAATGCCTGACTTACCTACCAAGGAGGAAATGAGCAAGTTTGGCGTCAAATGAAAAAAATCTTCTCCGCCTTCAATGGTCTCCATCTTTCAAAGGCATCCCCGATACAAATCCTGGTTTTGTTCCTGGTTTTGTCATGAATAAGTTGAGAATGGTAACTTTTAGATGTACTAAGGTCTGACATGTTTAGTAACTTTACCAGTGCCAGTTGCTAGACGAAGATTGTTTGGTGTAACTGGCAACCTGGATGTAACACTCACTGACTTTCTAATTGGTGGAGGGTGGGGCAGGGCATCGAAATGAAAACAGTAACAATATTTTGGGTTTGTAAATCTAATTTCGAAATGACCTTTTTCCGGCTGAACTACTGTTATCAGTTATAGAAGTATTGGAAAAGACCAGGATTTATTATTGCCTTTTGACATATCAGGGCCATTTAATTACTTGACATGAAAGTATTACATATGGCTCCTTTTAAACTGTGTGATGTTACAGTGGCCAACAAAAATAAATGTACTTTTAAAGTAAAACCTCCTGCCTTGTTTTTTAATGAATACTTAGGCCTACTATGCTACTGTATTGTAATGTTGGTCATTATGTGTGGTAAAAGTGTTTTCTGAGGTGGTACTAGGTGAAAAAAACCCACTGGTCTAGACCGGGGGGGTCAAACTTGTTTCCATTGAGGGCCACATTGCAGTTTGGCTGTCCTCAGAGGGCCGGCAGCTTATAACATTAATAAAAGAAACATACATGTATAAGGATTAGCCGCATGATATTGTCACACCATTACCTATGCACTTGATTAGTGAATGTATATTTTACCTACACTGTAAGAAAAAAAAATTTGCAGCCAAAAAAATGGCAGAATTTTACCATAAAATTTACAGTAAATTGGTCACTCTATTTTACTGTAAAATTCTGGTGATTGAGCTGCCATTTTTTTGTTAGTTTTTTTGCATAAAAAATATTGTTGCTGTTTTCACAGTGTATTATTGTAAATGTAAAAATGGTACCATATTTTTTTTATTATGGTAGGATTCTGAAGACCGAGCTGTTTTAAAAAATATATATATATTGTCATGTTTACAGTGTACAATTTGATGGATGACTTGCTCTGAAATCATAAGGCTAAGTAGATATTTCAGTATGTTTTTACCTCAAAAATGTTTTGAATGTATGATAATATAATATCTGTTGCATTATTAGATAGGTCAAGTTTAAAAGATATATAACTGCATGCAGTACATGTCTTTTTTTATGTCAAAATTTAAAAAAAGAAAGAGAGATGAACTACTTTATTGATGCATATTATATACAGGCTTCACGGGCCATTCAAAATGATGTGGCGGGCCAGATCTGGCCCCCGGGCCCGAGTTTGACACCTGTGTTCTAGACCAGGGGTCCCCAACCTTTTTTCCACCAGGGACCGGTTTAATGTATGCATTATTTTCACGAACCGGCTTTCCATGTGTGGCAGATAAAAACAGCAAAGAAAATGAGTCAAATCAACTCACGATAACGCTGAAGTTGTGGGAGCCCTCTGTGTGTTTCTTTGCGAAGAGATGGTCCCCCGCGTGTTGATGGCGTATAATGTATACCCGGGGCCCAGTGTTTGGCCGCGAGCGCCCCCAAGAATGTAATGTTTTTCAGCTGTGGTCCGTATAGGCAGCAGCGGTAGTCAGCTGTAATACACTTTTCCACCACTTGTGGCAGTAATGACTATATAAAACAAACAGCAGAAGTCTGGTGCTAATGTCATTGCGAAATTTCTTTTAAGCGCTAAAATTATGACTAAAGTGGTGAAGCTGTATTTTCATTTGCACTTTAACTTTATTGATAGTTTAGTTAAGAAACATATGTATTACTAATTTAGCTTATTATTTTAGCACAACATATTGTATGTGAATTTATTGTTTATTTGCTTAGTACCTTTCAGCCTGACCTGAAGTGCTGATATCAACCAAACCTAACCCCCCCCCCCCCCCCCCCCCCCCGCCCCAACCCTCTCCACATCCCACCACCCGGACTGTAAATAATGTAAATAATTCAATGTATATACTCTGATGATTAACTTATGTGATGACTGTATTATGCTGACAGTATATATTTCTACCATGAATTGATTAACGTGGACCACGACTTAAACAAGTTGAAAAACGTATTCGGGTGTTACCATTTAGTGGTCAATTGTACGGAATATGTACTGTACTGTGCAATCTACTAATAAAAGTCTCAATCAATCAATCAAACCTAACCTTGAGGTTTATTTGTTAAATTGATAATATAATCTTTCTGATTAACACATGCTTTTATGTCATTTGACAAGGTCGCAAACTAAGTAGGTTAGATATAATTATTGAATAGGATCAAAATCAAGAGTATGATTACTAATTCAGTGTTAATATTGGAGTGGTCCCCGGACTCCTGTATAGGAAAAGTTGTGTCCTGAGGTCAAAAAGGTTAAGAACCCCTGCTATATACAATGACTCTGCAGGGCACTGCAGATGGATATTAGCCTTTGGCTACAATCTGGCACATTAACATTTGATATGTCCATTAATGTGCTTTGTCCCATGTACTGTAACAAAGTAGTTGTAATATACATCTATAAACAAGCTTATCAGTGTGTTTAGTGGGACAGGTGAAAGTTCAGTCGGTGGAAAGGCGGTAGTTTATAAATTAAATTTTTCTGTGCGGCCCGGTAGCAAATGTGTCACGGACCGGTACCGGTCCCTTGACCGGTGGTTGGGGACCACTGACCATCCAAAAGAGTGTGCTGTCAGCCTGAGAGCCACTGATCCACGCACTGTGTGAGCGTTTTAGGACAGCCAGCATTAAGCCTTTTGAACCCGAAAGGGGTGCACACTGCCGGCTGTCCCATCCAGGCGGGTGGGCATGGACCAATGTTGCACCCTAAAAACCCCAGCAGCTGTCCTCTGGCAGGCTGCAGAGACAGAGGACAAAGAAGGACGGCTGGAGGAGCTTTTGCATGTACTTTGATTCAGGTGACCTGCGCCATGATGCTCTTCAGGTACGTCTTGCCTTCATTAAATCTTCAATTTTACATGGTTTGAATTTTTCTGAATAAATGGGGATTAGCGGTCCTCGTAGATTCCTTCTCAGTGCCATCGTTCCCCCTCCATCGTAAGACTTGTTTTAAAGGGAAAACAGATTTAGTGGCAGCTATGGAGTGGATTTGAATAAGTAATGAGGCATCTCACTGAACATATGTTTGTTTGCAGTTATGATTGAATACATCAATAAATAGGATTGTGTTTATCTCTATTTGCAATGTTGTCCCTGAAATGTTTATTTTTGTGGGATTTGTGACTGTAGAGTAGTTAGTTATGCATCCATTTATTTTTCGAATGGGTGTGTGCCTGCTTGAAAACGGAACAATGATTGCAGCACTGTTGACTGTACATCCTAAATGATCCTCCAGCGAGCAATGCACCTTTTTAGAAATCCTGCCTTATTTTGTAGGGCTCAATACTTCCACAATTACATAAAATGCATATTTGCCTGTAAATGTGTCTAACCGTGACAATATACCAAGTTTCTGCCTATGCTATGCTAATCAAAGCTAATAGCTAACTATTGTTTAATTTGTAGAAACATAGTTCATACTTAAATGGCAAGACTATTGGAAATAAAACAGTATTTACTGGCTTTAATCATTTGACTGTGGAATTAGTTAGCTGTTGTGACAATTCTCACACAGTAGTTTGAGGCTTTTATGCTATGCTATGCTAATTAACGTTGTTCACTCCTAATGTTTGAATTATCCAGCCAAATGCCAGCTAAGTTTATATGCTAAGCTAACACGTGTTGCCTTTTATGTCACAGTTTACATCTACACGATAACATGATTGACAGAAATACTCAATTAAACAAAAATAATTGATTTTAGTAGTTTTCAGCACTTCTTTGAAGTAGCTAGCCATATTAGCTTAGTCTTGTTTTTTCTGTTTTTATATATATGCTATGCTAAGAAAATCAAAGCTAATAGCTAACTATTGTTTGTTTAATTTGTGGAAACATAGTTAATACCTAAAATGGCAAGACTATTGGAAATAAAACAGTATTTACTGGGTTAACCATTTGACTGTGGAATTAGTTAGCTGTTGTAACAATTCTCACACAGTAGTAGTAGTAGTAGTTTGAGGCTTTTATGCTATGCTATGCTAATTAACGTTGTTCACTCCTAATTGCAGCTAAATCTATATGCTAAGTTAACACGTGCTGCCTTTAATGTCACAGTTTGTATCTGCATCTAAATTTTTAGATTTTAGTATAGTTTTCGGCACTTCTTTGAATTAGCTAGCCATATTAGCAATTTTAGTCTTGGTCTTTTTTTCTTCTTTTTTTTATATGCCATGCTAAGATACGCAAGCTAACTATTGTGTGTTTAATTTGTAGAAACTTAGTTAATACCTAAATGGCAAGACTATTGGAAATAAGAGTATTGTTGTTCACTCCAAAAGTTTGAATTATCAAGCCAAATTCCAGCTAAGTCTACATGCTAAGCTAACATGTGCTGCCTTTTAATGTCACAGTTTACATCTGCATGATAACATGATTGACGGAAATACTCAAATAAAAATAATTATTTGATTTTTGCATAGTTTTCAGCACTTCTATGAATTAGCTAGCCATATTAGCAATTTTAGCCTTGGTCTTTTTTTGGGGTTGTTCTATGCTATGCTAAGATAATAAAAGCTAATAGCTAACTATTGTTTAATTTGTGGAATCATAGTTAATACCTAACTGGCAAGACTTTTGGAAATACAACAGTATTAAATCACATGACTGTGGATTTGTGGAATTAGTTAGCTGTTGAAACAATTTTCACACAGTAGTTTGAGGCTTTTATGCTATGCTATGCTAATTAATGTTGTTCAGTCCTAATGTTTGAATTATCCAGCCTAATTCCAGCTAAGTCTACATGCTAAGCTAACACGTGCTGCCTTTTAATGTCACAGTTTATCTGCATGATAACATGATTGACAAAAATACTCAAACAGAAATAATTATTTGATTTTAGTAATTTTCAGCACTTCTTTAAAGTAGCTAACCAAATTAGCAATATGTCACAGTTCATCTGCATGATAACATGATTGACAGAAATACTCAAACAGAAATAATTATTTGATTTTAGTAATTTTCAGCACTTCTTTAAAGTAGCTAGCCAAATTAGCAATTTTAGCCTTGGTCTTGTTTTTTTTCTATGCTATGCCAACCACTACTGCCTGAAATGTTCACAATCATGTTTGATTTCTTTAGACTGATACTACTAAAAATAACAAGTAGGAATTGGTCTATTTAGGTATTTTTAGGAATACAATGACTTTTATAAGCAGCAAGGATTAAAGAATTAAAGGGGAACTGCACACTTTTTTAAAAATTTTGTCCATTCACCATAATTATGAGAGACAAGAACAGAAATTTATTTTTTTTAATGCAGTCTAACTCCTAAATAAAAGTCTGCTTATGTTGGAGTCGATGGGAGGTCCACTATTTTGCGCATAAAGCCCTCTAAATGACCTTCCAAAAACCGCCAACGATCCTCCATTTCCATTTCGTGACTTGAATATTAACCAAGTATTAGTGATACTGTTATTATAAGCGCTAACATAGACAAACTATTTATAACGGCGCCGTGATCACAGACAGCTAACTAGCTTGTGCTGCTATACTGACATCATCGGCTGGTGAGCTGATTCTTGCCTCAGAACTTCCATCCATTCATCCATCTTCAACCGCGTATCTGGAATCGGGTTGTGGGGACAACAGCTCCAGCAGAGACCCCCAGACTTCCCTCTCCAGAGCAACATTAGCAACTTCCTCCTGGGGAATCCCGAAGCGTTCCCAGGCCAGAGAGGAGATGTAATCCCCCCCATCTGATCCTTGGCCTGCCGCGGGGTCTCCTCCCAGTGGGACGTGCAACGAGGACCTCCCTAGGGAGAACCACCTAAGCTGGTTCCTTTACAAGCAAAGGAGCAGCGGCTCTACTCCGAGTCTCTCTCGGGAGACTGAACTTCTCACCCTATCTCTAAGGGAGATACCAGCCACCCTTCTGAGGGAACTCATTTCGGCCGCTTGTATTCGCGATCTTATTCTTCGGTCATGACCCACACTTCATGACCATAAGTGAGAGTAGGAATGTAGATAGCTCAGTAGACCGAGAGCTTTGCCTTCTGGCTCGGCTCTCGTTTCGTCACAACAGTGCGGCAGAGAGACTGCGATACTACTCCAGCTGCTCATATTATCCGGCTGATTTCCTTCTCCACCTTTCCCTCACTCGTGAACAAGACCCCGAGATACTTAAACTCCTCCACCTGGAACAGAGTCTCGCTCTCTACCTGGACTGTACAAACCATCGGTTTCCTGCTGAGAACCAGGGCCTCAGAATTGGAGATGCTGATCCTCATTCCAGCCGCTTAACACTCGGCTGCGAACCGATCCAGTGAGAGCTGAAGGTCACAAACCGAAAGTGCCATCAGGACCACATCATCTGCAAAAAGCAGTGACGCAACCTTTAGCCCCCCGAGACGTATACCCTCTCCGCCATGGTCACGACTCTGCCTAGAAATCCTGTCCATGAAAATCACAAACAGGATAGGTGACAGAGCGCAGCCCTGGCGGAGACCAACCTCCACTGGAAACGGATCAGACTTACATCCAAGCACCCGGACACAACTCTCGCTTTGGTTGTACAGAGATTGGATGGCCCTCCGCAGGGTTCCCCTCACCCCGTACTCCCTCAGCACCTCCCACAAGATCTCCCTTGGGACGCGGTCAGACGCCTTCTCCAAATCCACAAAGCACATGTAGACTGGATAGGCATACTCCCAAGCCTTCTCCAGGATTTCTGCAAGAGTAAAGAACTGGTCAGTTGTTCCACGACCAGGACAGAATCCACATTGCTCCTCTTGAATCCGAGGTTCGACTATTGGCCGGACCCTCCTTTCCAGTACCTTGGCGTGAACTTTCCCAGGGAGGCTGAGTAGTGTGATACCCCTGTAATTAGCACACACCCTCTGGTCCCCCTTTTTGAATAGGGGAACCACCACCCCAGTCTGCCACTCCCTCGGCACTGTCCCAGACTTCCACGCAATGTTGAAAAGGCGTATCAACCAAGACAGCCCCTCAACACCCAGAGCCTTCAGCATTTTTGGACTTGTGCAAGTTTATTTTATATCCTAAATAATGTCTCTCACCTTCATAATAGAAGTACGAGGACATAATGTGACACGTTGGTCAACTTTGACAGCCAATTTAGACCCAGAAATGACGAGGAAGACCCAAAAAGACACCTGGTTCCACTCCCCTATTTTCTTTGCGAGGATTATGAGTCATTCTTCATCTAAACGGGGATATATGAACATCCCAGTAGTCGGCATCCCAGTGAGAGCAGACATTGTACAGTAAGTGGTGTTTTACTATCTTTTTTGGCTCTCATGAAGTCTGCAGTGAGTAATAATCAGTGATGTTAAAGGAAAAAGCAAACGTCCTGAAGTTTGTAAAATGAATGCACCGCCGTATGCTTAAAAGGACAAATATAAATATGACATGTTATGAATGTGCCTGTAACTACATTACATTTATACTTACATCATGTGTATACAACCTTGATGGAAGTGTTTGGTTTTTTTAAGTGCTAAATTGGCAGAATAGAGCGACACCCATAAGCTGCATTGTAAGCGGACTCGTGCTCGCATTTATTTACTCGTCAGAATGCAAAACAAGAGAAAAACATGTGTTCTTGTCTTACATAAGGATTGTGTATCGGTATGCAAAATTCCAAAAAAGTTCAGTTCCCCTTTTAAAAGGAAGGAGAAAAACTTATTCATCAAGAAGGAAGGAAAGTCTGCCTGGTAATAAAACTTATAAATATTTTATTTGACACAAAGTTAATTGTACTGCAAGAAAAAAAAAGTGGTTTGGCCGATAAACAGCTAGCTAGTTTTGCAATTTTCAGCCTTTATTGGTTCTTTATGCTATGCTAAGCTAATCAACACCAGTGCCATATTTTATGATTTTTTTTCTTCACTTATTTATGTCCGAATGAAAAAATATAAAAACATATATTTAAATATAGTATATATTTATTATTTAAATGTTGCTGTGGCTTGAACTCCTGTTTGAATTAGCGAGCCAAGTTCAAATTTAGCCTAAGCTAAGCTAACCTGTGCTGCCTATACCATCCCATTTTAGTTGTGTATGATAACAAACAATAAATATTAAATTCATCATATTTCATAGATGTTTAATTCAAACACATATTTGAAGTAGTTAGCCTTTGTGCCTGCAACTTTCACAACAACAACAACTTTGACCATGAATTGATTAACGTGGACCCCGACTTAAACAAGTTGAAAAACGTATTCGGGTGTTACCATTTAGTGGTCAATTGTACGAAATATGTACTGTACTGTGCAATCTATTAATAAAAGTTTCAATCAATCAATCAATCAATGTCATCTGTTGAGTAATACAGACAAGGTTTTATAAATAAAGAAGATTAAATAAATCCTCAAGCAAATGTTTACAAAATATTATACTTGACACAAAGTTATTTGTATAGAATCACTGATGATGTGTCCAGGTTGCACCGTAAGGTGTATTATGAAACCGATCCAGTATGGCATCGCCATTGACTTCCAGGAAGAGGCTGGATGACAACCTCGAAAGAGTGGTGACAACTGGAGAGACAGTTGACAGCCCGGAAAGACGGCAACCGGAACAGGGAGGGGTAGCATCCCAAGCTGCCGCTCCTGCAAGGGAGGACCCATATAACGCTGCGAAAAAACCTGAAGACACATAAGATCAAGATAGGCTGCCTGAGGAAACCCGTGGTGCGACGCACAGGGCCAGTACCTTGTACGGCCCTGATGAGACGGAGGAGGACCCAGGCCCGGACATTCTCCACAGTGCCTGGAACCTCCAAGTACCACCGGCGCAACCCCGGGGCAGACCGTCGGAGGGGGGACGCGTGGCGTGGAGCGCTACCTGGACACAAGTCGAGGGACTGATCACTAGTGTTGTGTCGTTCGCGAACGATTCGTTCAAAAGAACGAATCTTTTGAGTGAACGTACTGAACCGAATCACTTCATGAACTGATTCGTTCCTTTCTCAGTTCAGTTGAGCTCCGCCGCGACCATGCCGGTATGAGTGGAACTGGCGCATTCTGTGACTCACTGAACCCTTGACGTCGGCGAACGTCGCAGCCAATGAGAGGGCAAGGGGAGGGACTGAGTGAACGATTCGTTCACCGCGGATTAACGACATGAATCACTCAGTGAACGACAACGCTCTCGCTCTCTGCTCTGCTTGGCCCAATGCCTCGAGTGATTCTCCCCCCGTCGCGGGGATATGTTTCATGCCATTGGCATCCGTTCTTCATTCATTCTCCAAGCTAACGGCTAATGTTGACTCAAGCCACATGAAAACAAAGACACGTCCCCATTATCTCAACACATAAAGTTAAAGAAAGTCCGTGCAGGCTGAGCAGCAGCGACGCGAGGGGGAGGGGCGGAGGGTAACGTGTAGGGCAGGCTGTTTTGAGAAGATTTAAAATAAAAAATAATAACTAATGTATGTACACATACATAGGCTATTATTTACACAGTTATTGTAACAAAAATAAATTTCTCCTTGGGGATCAATTCTGATTCATATTATTATTATTATTATTATTATCCATTCTACTGCAACTGTTGTTGTTGTTGTTGTTTAGTAGCTATCATCATCATTATAATAATGCTGATTTGCAATTAAACTGTACTGCTGCTGCAGAAGTGATTCGGTACACGTACTGAACTGCGGCCACAGTGTGGCGTTGTCAGTCACTGATTCTAGTGATTCGTACTGTCAAAAGAACTGCAGAAGTGATTCGGTACACGTACTGAACTGCGGCCAAAGTGTGGCGTTGTCAGTCACTGATTCTAGTGATTCGTACTGTCAAAAGAACTGCAGAAGTGATTCGGTACACGTACCGAACTGCGGCCACAGTGTGGCGTTGTCAGTCACTGATTCTAGTGATTCGTACAGTCAAAAGAACTGCAGAAGTGATTCGGTACACGTACTGAACTGCGGCCACAGTGTGGCGCTGTGTCAGTCACTGATTCTAGTGATTCGTACTGTCAAAAGAACTGCAGAAGTGATTCGGTACACGTACTGAACTGCGGCCAAAGTGTGGCGTTGTCAGTCACTGATTCTAGTGATTCGTACTGTCAAAAGAACTGCAGAAGTGATTCGGTACACGTACCGAACTGCGGCCACAGTGTGGCGTTGTCAGTCACTGATTCTAGTGATTCGTACAGTCAAAAGAACTGCAGAAGTGATTCGGTACACGTACTGAACTGCGGCCACAGTGTGGCGTTGTCAGTCACTGATTCTAGTGATTAGTACAGTCAAAAGAACTGCCGATCCCATGAAAACAAGCCACATGAAAACTGTTTTGAGAATATTTAAAATAAAAATAATAACGGATGTATGTACACATAGGCTATTATTTACACAGTTATTGTAACAAAAATACATTTCTCCTTGGGGATCAATTCTGATTCATATTATTATTATTATTATCCCTTCTACTGCAACTGTTGTTGTTGTTAGATTAACGCGAGTCCCTACGCAGTGCGCGAATGTCTGCACTGTACTGTCTGTACTACGCACGCCCCCCCCCTATTTTTTTTGGGGGGGGGGGGGGGGGGGGGATTCGGTGAACAAATTTTTTGAATTGATTCAGTACAGTCAAAAGAACTGCCGATCCCATCACTACTGATCACCCTCGGCTGGGTCGCCCGGGAGAGGGTGTTTGATTAAGACCCGAAACACCCTATGACCCCGGGAGAATCACTGATGATGTGTCCAGGTTGCACAGTAAGGTGTATTATGAAACCGATTGCAAGGATTAATATGTGCGGCTAATAAACGGCTAGCCTGTTTAACAATTTGGCCTTTTTTGTGTCTTTATGCTCTGTTAAGGTAACCACTGCTAACTGTATGTCACAATGTTGTAATATTTATACCCTGGGTTTGTGTTTACATGATCAGTTTACAAAAATAACATTGTCGGGATGATTTCTGGAATTTACTATAACTTTTGCTTTGGAATCTCTGAATCAACTGACTGGAACAGCAAAACAGGCTACTTTTGTAGTTTTTTATGCTACGTTAACCACTGTAATCCTCTTTATATCGCCATCCACATAACAATTGAAACATTCTGAGTATGTTTTTCAAACTCAAAGTTTTTGAATCTGTAGGAATTGACCTACATCTATTTTATTAACTGCCTTTATTGCACCACATTCTGCCTGGAGAGCATTTAGGCTGCAAACAAATCAAAGTGGTAAAAAAAACTCAACAGGCCCCAAACTCGAAGTCATTAATCTTGAAGTTGCAGGTGTGCGAGTGTTTAATCAATACTCAATAAAGGACGTAGCCTGCAGCGTTAAATGTGTGCGGGACACATCCCGATTTTCACTCAGCGTCACTCACGCAAAAGAAACAATTTTGCTTCTGCGGGCATGTTGGACACATAAGTCATAAAGATGTGATCTTTCATCACACAATAGGTAGTATTTATGACTTGTTTTGTTTTTCATTAGGTTTTACTTCTGCTGCTCGACGCAAAAACCCACACCACGACAACGTCATTTCCCCATTGTAGGATAGATAAAAGTCTATCCTATCCTCAAATTTCTAGGTAGAGTAGGGTTGTTTCGATACCAATATTTTGGTACCGGTACTTGGTATCATTACAGTGGATGTCAGGTGTAGATCCACCCATGGCATTTGTTTACATTGTGATGCCGGTGAGCTATTGTATCCTTCTACGGTGATTTTGTGTTAAATTAAAAATAATAATCTAATCACTCCAGTATTAATCATATATACACCGTATTTTCTGGACTATAAGAAACACTTAAAATCCTTTCATTTTCTCAAATCGACAGTGCGCCTTAAAACCCGGGTCGCCTAATGCACGGAATAATTCTGGTTGTGCTTACCGACCTCGAAGCAATTTTATTTGATACATGGTGAAATGATAAGTGTGACCAGTAGTCACACATAAGAGATACGTGTAGACTGCAATATGACGCCAGTAAACACCAAAACTTTAAATGTTCCATTGAGAACATAGAACATTACACATGGCACTCAAAAAGCTGTGAAGCCATACCGCTTGATGGATTGTCGGCGTGTTACGGCTACAGTAGTCAGACGTACTGTGCTTCAACATACAAGTATTACTATGGTGTGTGTATAAGGACTGCAAAATGGCACCCATTAGCAGACATATTGTCTGGCGTTTTGTTTCCCAATATTATGCAAAACCAACTTTTCTTACCTTTTGGTACCTGCTAATGTGCATTTGGGATCTGCATAAGTCCTGAAAATTTGTGCGCATCTGCCTTTGTAGTCCATGTCGACACCGTTGTCAATAAGTTTCTTCTTTTTCTCTATCTTGTTATGGGACATTCATCCTCTACTGTTGTCATTTCTAAAATAAAGTAGCGTAACATTCTAACTTATATCCGTCAGTAAACTCGCTATGGAAGCGCTAAAAACTACTGGTGTAGTGAGTTTAAATTATTGACCCAAGGAACTTTATTTATTAGAGAGTTTCGGTCTGACGGTTTTTCACGGGACTCATTTCCGGCGGATGAGGAGATGCTGCTCCGTTATTGATTGAAGTAAAGTCTGAATGTCATTAAAACAGTTAGCTCCATCTTTTGACACTTCTTCCACTCCCATCCTTGCACGCTACACCGCTACAACAAAGATGACGAGAGAAGACGCTGTCGAAGTGGAGGCGTGTAAATAAAACCGCCCACAAAACGGCGCATCCTGAAGCAACTGTCAGAAAGCGACTTGAAGATGATCTGTAAAACATCATCTTTGCAACATTTTGACCAAAGAACCACCATTACATGCTATGTAGACCACAAGGATGTCTTTTACGTTTAGAAAAAATCATATTACCCCTTTTAATGCACTTTATAATGCGGTGCGCCTTTTGTATGAAAATAGACCTGACGAGACCCGCTCATCGGCAGTGCGCCTTATAATCCGCCCTATGGTCCGAAAAATACGGTACTTATAGTACCATCTTGCTTGCTCTTCATCTGTGTGGAACATGTTTAGCCTCTTCCAGTGATTATAAAGTGGATTATTTACTTGAGGGAGTGGCAAATTCATAGGAATCAAAGTACAAAAAATTGGACAGTCCCGGAAGAATCTGAATGTTAGACCCAGCCATTTCCGATAAAATCTAATATTGATGAGTACTGTAAATAAGTACAGTACAGTAGCAGCCCACAGGACAACCTGCATGGCAATGATCTGCTGCAGTGGGACCAGCTTATGGAATTGGCAGTGAGAGAGATAGACGGAGCAAAGCCGGGGAAGAGATAACCGACACGTTCCGAGTGGGAACGCCAAGGAAAACCATTAAAGCTGGAAGTGATCCTGTGAGGAGAGAATGATGAGAATGCAGCATCGGCGACATCACACGCAGCTTTGGAAAGGCTTTCGCTCGCTTCTTCTCAACAGGAAGTTAGTGCTGATAAGTGGGAGAACTCTTTGAGACAGCCTGTAGAACTTTGAACAAACTAAATGCTCGTCATGTTTTTATCGAGGAAAGACATTTGGATTTTATTTAAAGGACGAGCTACAAAAGCATCGCAAAAATACAATTATGAGATTGTAAATTTTAAGTTTATAGAATACAATTTATTAATTGTATTATGATTTTTAAATGTTTTACCAAACTGTTACTAATATTTTCAATTTGGAAAAATATTGTTACGAATTTCTATCAAAAGAGTTAAAACGCAGAATCATCAGTGTCCAAAGTCACGCCTTTTTTTTGGTCCGAGCAATATTCTGAAAAACACAATCTGCACAAAAACCACTGTAGCAAAAAAAAAATTGGTAAAATGTTGCCGTAAAAAATACTTTCAATTTACAATAGTTTGATGAAAAAACACTGTAAATTTTACGATAAAAGTCTAGCAACCGAGCTGAATTTTTTTGTTTAACCTTAAAATGTAAAGATTTCAGCAATATTCTAACAAGAAAATCTACAAAAAAAAGTCTCATACAATGTTAAAACATGTGTAGATTGTACGGTGAAAAACCTGCAGTTCAGTCGGCAGAAATTAAAATAACAGTGGTACCGTTTAAGTAATTAAGTAATTCAGTGTGAAAACCACCGTAAATTTCACAGCCAAATTCTGAGGACTGAGCAAACATTTTGTTGTTGTTGTGGCTTTTGCAATCATGCTGTGGCTGAAAGCTGTTGTGTTGTGGCTTTATGTTGTTGTGTTGAGACTTGACGTTGTTGTGTTGAGAATTGATCAAAGATGCTCTTGTGTTGTGGTGTTTGCATTTGTCCTGGCTTTTGCAATCGTGCTGTGGCTGCAAGTTATGATATTGAAATGCCCGACTGTGGAGAAGGAGAGACAGTCGGAGATACTCTCTCTCAGACGCTTTCTTAACAAGCGGTAACAAACTCAGGGAGTCAAAACACACATTAAAAACACCTTGTTAACACACAGACACGTACAACTCTGGTGGGACTCGCACACGTCACACACAACAGCACCGTCTCTTAAAGGCACACAGACACACATGTCACAGATATTACACTATTGTCTTGTGGCATTTGCGTTTCTTATGACCTTTCTCCACCACCTTAGATATTGGTCATTTTTGTTTTGATCAATCAATCAAACGTTATTTATAAAGCGCTTTTCATACATAAAAGAGATGCAACGCAAAGTGCTTTACAAAGTTAAAAACAATACCCTGGTCACCTATATGCCCCATTATCACACACGGACACAGATACCAAACAAAAAAACACACACACACACACAACATACACACATATGTTACTATATGGACAAATGATTGCATGACTGAGTACAGAGGAGACATGTGAGTAAACACTATCACATCTGCACCAGGAGGTCATCAGACCATGGCCACCAGGACGGAAGCACGGATGATAACCCCTGAGGCAGATGGCTCATCTGAGGAACGTTGGAAAATAAAAAATAATAAAACTTGTAAAATAGTAAGAACCATGAGTATAGCTAAAGATTAAAGACATATGAAGATTAATAGAAAAAATAAAATGAACATACAGTAAATAAATAATAAATGAATATAACTAAGTAAAATCTTGCATAACTATTAGGATAAAAAGTAAAATACAAATGACTTCAATAAAATAATTGATATTAGGTAAAAGCCAAATCAAAAAGGTGGGTCTTAAGCCTGCTCTTAAAAACATGAACGTTCTCCGCAGCCCTGAGGTCCTCTGGCAAGATGTTCCATAATGGTGGAACGATGCCATCCCGTGACTTTGTGTCCTGACTTTGGGAATAATTATGAGATGAGTGCCGGAGGATCTCAGGGCCCGGGATGGTTCGTAGGGTAAAAGCAAATCTGAAAAATAAGAAGGCCCAATACCAGAAAAACATTTACAAACCATAAGAAGAACCTTAATATTGATCCCGAAACACATGGGGAGCTAATGCAGCGATTTTAAAACTGGTGTAATGTGAGCCCGCCTTCTGGTCTTCGTCAGGACACATGCCCCTGAATTTTGGAGTTATTGCTAAGGTGTAATAACCTTTTTAGGAAGACCAGAAAGCAGGGCATTACAATAATCTATACGACTTGTAATAAAAACATGCATTAGCGTCTCCGTGTTGCCCTGAGAGAGAATTGGGCAAACTGATGGGAAAACAGACTTAACATTTTCTTTTTTGTAAAAGTGCTAAACTTCATATAAAGTCCACCGTTCTTAAATCCAATGTTTTCCTTTTTGTAGTATCGATAAAATGTATCGATTTCCTTCAAAAACGATTGTGGATCAATACAGATCTCTTGGAAGGCAAACTTGTTGAGCACAGATCGATCTACTTGAAATTTAGGAATATAAATCAATGTATTGATCAATCGTTACACCCCTAGTGTATGTATTCAAATAAAATTACTATATTTCTATATGTAGCTGGAAAAAAGTTGACATACCCGATTTAAATCAATGTCGCACTATTTGGAATTTTACCAAATATCTCTGAAATAGCACACATCTTTATAAGATCCATCCATTTTATACCGCTTGTCCCAAGTAACAGATTTGGATAGAACCTAACTCTAAAAACCAATATAAACCCCGAAAAGTTTTTCTTTATTTCTTTGACTTTTCCCAATAATCAAAATGTACTTTCCAATCCAATCCACTTTAAGTAGCACATTGGCAGTTCATTGTTCCTCTTTGTAGGACTAAACGATATAAGAATACGTTTGTACCTGTGGCCATCACACGCTTAAATAAGGCTATCACATAGTGATTTTATTTATTTATTATGCCATGGCACTTTAATCACAATGATTGTATTGGTTTATTGGGTATTATATTTTATTGTTCTACAGTGTATACTGCTGATCCTTTGTGGATTTTTTAAAATGTTTTATGTTTTATATGATTTGTGTTTACTTGCTTCATTCTGTCTTGATGCTGAATTACAAATGTCTTCACAACTATTTAACCTTGACCATGACCATTTCAAAAAACAATAGAAGTTTCACAAAGTGCTGCACAGAAGTTGAGACATACTCTACATACTAAGAGAGTCAATAATAGAAAACGTTTAACTATGAATACATAAAATACATCAAAGAAAAGAAAATAGACTAAAACCAAACAACTCATGCTATAAAAATATGTTTTAAGACGTGATTTAAAAACTCATTCAAGAGCGACATTGTTACAAAGTTTTGTTACTCTATGTACAATATGTGCTTCTTCTTAATATTTCAATGTGTATTTTCTATGAAATTTTATTCAGCATATCATATGACTCTTTAGAGCAGGGGTGTCAAACTCAAATACAGAGTGGGCCAAAATTAAAAAACTGAACAAAGCTGCGGGCCAAGGTTGAACAAATTCACCTTTTAATAAGGACCCAAACAAGTTTTGCATTGAATATTGAACAAGCAAGGCTTATATAACTTTATAGTGACATGCAAAATCGAGTTTCAAATAATAATAATAATAATTAAAAAATATCAATGGCATATCAAATACAATTTAAATACAAATTGAATGTTTATTTGCAGCCTTCTGAGGTAAATATCAACATTAACTTTTTCCACAGGCTAATAAATTTGAAAATAAAATAACAAGGAATAAACCAACCATTCAGGACTTTAAACTGCTCAGTTTGCAACACACTGATCTAATCTGATGTGCCCAAGCCAGATACCTGCCATCTTTTCTTGGATGCTAGTTCATTAATGTCGGGGCTCAGGCTTTGAGCTGAGGCAACCTTCATTATCGAACGAAGGTGTTCATCAGTCATTATACCTCGTAGTCCACCCGGACCACAGTCTTGGGGGCGTGCCTTAAAGGCACTGCCTTTAACATCCTCTACGAGCTGTCGTCACGTCCGCTTTTCATCCATTCTAACAACGTGCCGGCCCAGTCACAAGATATGAGCGGCTTCTGTACGCACACACAGGTTACACTGAGGGTAGCCGTATAAACAACTTTAACACTCTTACAAATATGCGCCACATTGTGAACCCACACCAAACAAGAATGACAAACACATTTCGGGAGAACATCCGCACCGTAACACAACATAAACACAACAGAACAATGCCCCCCTCCCCACACACACCTTGTAGCGTCCCGGAAGAGTTTGTGCTGCAAAGGGTTCTGGGTATTTGTTCTGTTGTGTTTATGTTATGTTTATGTTGTGTTTATGTTGTGTTACGGTGCGGATGTTCTCCCGAAATGTGTTTGTCATTCTTGTTTGGTGTGGGTTGACAGTGTGGCGTATATTTCTAACAGTGTTAAAGTTGTTTATACGGACACCCTCAGTGTAACCTGTATGGCTGTTGATCAAGTATGCATTGCATTCACTTGTGTGTGCGTGCAGAAGCCGCACATATTATGTGACTGGGCCAGCACTCGTTGGACTGGATGAAAAGCGGACGTGACGATTTTCGGGAGGGGCACTGACATTTGGGAGTCTCCTGGGAGGGTTGGCAAGTATGAGAATTGGCTGTGTTACCGCGGCACCGCCGCGGTATATATTCGGCGGGCCAGCTCTAGTGATAATTTGATATCGCCTCAAGGGCCTATTTTGGCCCACGGGCCAGAGTTTGACACCCATGCTTTAGCGATTTACTGCACACTTTCTTTGGCTTTCTGTGGCATTTTGGCGTCATCGATTGGTAAGTTGAAGTACCAATGATTGTCACACACACACTAGGTGTGCCCAATTATTCTCTGCATTTGACCCATCACCCATAATCACCCCCTGGGAGGTGAGGGGAGCAGCAGCGGTGGGTCCCATTTTTATAGTCTTTGGTATGACTCGGCCGGGATTTGAACTTGTTCTCATAATTAAAGTGCAGCATTTGATTTACACAAGCAGTGGCTAACTTGTTTTTGCGCTTGAAACCTTGTTCAAATGTTACTTAAAGGCCTACTGAAACCCACTACTACCGACCACGCAGTCTGATAGTTTATATATCAATGATGAAATCTTAACATTGCAACACATGCCAATACGGCCGGGTTAACTTATAAAGTGCAATTTTAAATTTCCCGCTAAACTTCCGGTTGAAAATGTCTATGTATGACGACATATGCGCGTGACGTCAATCGTTGAAACGGAAGTATGCGGACACATTGAATCCTATACAAAAAACTCTGTTTTCATCGCAAAATTCCACAGTATTCTGGACATCTGTGTTGGTGAATCTTTTGCAATTTGTTTAATGAACAATGAAGACTGCAAAGAAAAAAGTTGTAGGTGGGATCGGTGTATAAGCGGCGGACTACAGCAACACAACCAGGAGGACTTTGAGATGGATAGCAGATGCGTTAGCCGCCGAACTCACCTTAACTTCCTCCGTCTTCGGGCCGCCGACCGCATCTGTGATCGGGTGAAGTCCTTCGTCGTACCGTCGATCGCTGGAACGCAGGTGAGCACGGGTGTTGATGAGCAGATGAGGGCTGGCTGGCGTAAGTGGATAGCTAATGTTTTTAGCATAGCTCTGTGAGGTCTGGTTGCTAAGTTAGCTTCAATGGCGTTGTTAGCAACAGCATTGTTAAGCTTCGCCAGGCTGGAAAGCATTAACCGTGTAGTTACAGGTCCATGGTTTAATAGTATTGTTGATTTTCTGTCTATCCTTCCAGTCGAGGGGTTTATTTCTTTTGTTTCTATATGCAGTTAAGCACGATGCTATCACGTTAGCTCCGTAGCTAAAGTGTTTCGCCGATGTATTGTCGTGGAGATAAAAGTCAATGTGAATGTCCATTTCGCGTTCTCGACTCTCATTTTCAAGAGGATATAGTATCCGAGGTGGTTTAAAATACAAATCCGTGATCCACAATAGAAAAAGGAGAGAGTGTGGAATCCAATGAGCCAGCTTGTACCTAAGTTACGGTCAGAGCAAAAAAAGATATATCTTGCAATGCATTCTAGTCCTTCACTCTAACGTTCCTCATCCACGAATCTTTCATCCTTGCTCAAATTAATGGGGTAATCATCGCTTTCTCGGTCCGAATCGCTCTAGCTACATTGAAAACAATGGGGAAATGTGAGGAGCCTTTCAACCGTTGACGTCACGCTACTTCCGGTACAGGCAAGGCTTTTTTTTATCAGCGACCAAAAGTTGCGAACTTTATCGTCAATGTTCTCTACTAAATCCTTTCAGCAAAAATATGGCAATATCGCGAAATGATCAAGTATGACACATAGAATGGATCTGCTATCCCCATTTAAATAAAACAAATTCATATCAGTAGGCTTTTAAGATGGTGACAGTTTGACCCTGGTACGGACCATTTCTAGTTGTTATTTCTTCAAGGGGAGTGTTTGGTGCAACATTAGCAGATTTATCCGAGCTTCCACGACAGATGTTTCACAGTGTGCGATAAAAGGTCAGGTCAACCCGGGTTTTAATCCCCTGGTGTATATAATATACCAGAATATTTTGTGTGTGCACGTATTTGTGGCTGAGCAACAAAACTGACATAAGTCGATCAGAAACTGTCAATGGAGGAATTAAAGCAGAGAGAGAGACCCTCAGGGTGATGGCGTCTTTGTCCTCGGGGGGAACGTTCTACTTGATGGTTGTGACTGACACACTTTGGAATAGGATTGACGTTGACGGGTGTGCTTGGCCTTGTGGGCGTGGCTGACATTAACGGTGACAGGCATGTTACACAATGACCAGACAAACACACACATTAGCTTCATTTGTTTGATGTGGAAGGAGTCGTGTTTGTGTCTTGATGGCAAACATCACACACAACACTCACTTTGCTATCATCAGACGCCTTCCTGCACGCAACTTCTCTGATAAAGCCACGTCGCATCACATTTACGCAACACAACAGCATAAACCCACAACAGAACAACATAGAGCCACAACAAAACGACTTTCAGTCGAATGATTGCAAAAGATACAACAAATGCAAACACAAAATATTTGATAAAACCTAAAGCCACAACACAACAATATAAAGCCACAAGACAATAACGTTAACCCACAACAAAACAACATAAAGCCACAACACAATGACTTTCAGCCACACAATTGCAAAAGCAACAACAAATGCAAGCACCACAACACAACACCATCCTTAATAAAGCCTCAAGACAACAACATAAAGCCACAACACAACAACTTTCAGCCGCATGATTGCAAAAGCCACAACAAATGCAAACACCACAACATCTTTGATAAAACTTCAACACAGCAACTTAAAGCCACAACACAACAATGTAAACCCACAACAACATAAAGCCACAATGCAACAATGTAAACCCACAACACAACATGAAGCCACAACACAACAATCTAAACCCACAACACAACAACATAAAGCCACAACACAACGACTTTCAGCCACACAATTGCAAAAGCAACAACAAATGCAAGCACCACAACACAACATCATCCTAAATAAAGCCACAACACAACAACATAAAGCCACTACACAGCAATGTAAACCAACAACACAACAATGTAAACCAACAACACAACAATCTAAACCCACAACACAACAATCTAAACCCACAACACAACAACATGAAGCCACAACACAACAACATAAAGCCACAACACAACAACATAAAGCCACAACACAACAATGTAAACCCACAACACAACAATGTAAACCCACAACACAACATGAAGCCACAACACAACAACGTGAAGCCACAACACAACAACATAAAGCCACAACACAACAATGTAAACCCACAACACAACAATGTAAACCCACAACACAACAACATGAAGCCACAACACAACAACATGAAGCCACAACACAACAACATAAAGCCACAACACAACAACATAAAGCCACAACACAACAATGTAAACCCACAACACAACAACGTAAACCCACAACACAACAACATGAGGCCACAACACAACAACATAAAGCCACAACACAACAACATTAAGCCACAACACAACAACGTAGACCCACAACACAGCAACATAGACCCACAACACAACAACGTAGACCCACAACACAACAACATGAAGCCACAACACAACAACATAAAGCCACAACACAACAACATGAAGCCACAACACAACAACATAAAGCCACAACACAACAATGTAAACCAACAACACAACATAAAGCCACAACACAACAATGTAAACCAACAACACAACATGAAGTCACAACACAACAATGTAAACCAACAACACAACAACATGAAGCCACAACACAACAACATGAAGCCACAACACAACAACATAAAGCCACAACACAACAATGTAAACCAACAACACAACATAAAGCCACAACACAACAACATAAAGCCACAACACAACAACATAAAGCCACAACACAACAATGTAAACCCACAACACAACAATGTAAACCCACAACACAACATGAAGCCACAACACAACAACGTGAAGCCACAACACAACAACATAAAGCCACAACACAACAATGTAAACCCACAACACAACAATGTAAACCCACAACACAACAACATGAAGCCACAACACAACAACATGAAGCCACAACACAACAACATAAAGCCACAACACAACAACATAAAGCCACAACACAACAATGTAAACCCACAACACAACAACGTAAACCCACAACACAACAACATGAGGCCACAACACAACAACATAAAGCCACAACACAACAACATTAAGCCACAACACAACAACGTAGACCCACAACACAGCAACATAGACCCACAACACAACAACGTAGACCCACAACACAACAACATGAAGCCACAACACAACAACATAAAGCCACAACACAACAACATGAAGCCACAACACAACAACATAAAGCCACAACACAACAATGTAAACCAACAACACAACATAAAGCCACAACACAACAATGTAAACCAACAACACAACATGAAGTCACAACACAACAATGTAAACCAACAACACAACAACATGAAGCCACAACACAACAACATGAAGCCACAACACAACAACATAAAGCCACAACACAACAATGTAAACCAACAACACAACATAAAGCCACAACACAACATGATTGCAAAAGCCACAAGAGATGTTTATTGAAGTTGTGATTGTGTGTTAATGGTGTTCCAGTCTGTGATGGTGTACTGCATGTGTGTTCGTCTACTGTAGCTGCATGAGAGGGAAATATTGATTGTTGTTCTGCAGCTCATATTGTTAAATAATATTATGTCTGTGACCGTTTCAATCAAACTGTAAAAACTGAATATTGGTCTGTGCAGGTGTACCTAATAAAATGAACGGGCCATTAAGCTTTACAATCTGGCCCGCCAGACATTCCCAAACATTTTTTTAGATCTTTAAGATGGAAAGTGTAGCTGCCATTATGATATGCAGTGATGTTTTCTAATGACCGTAAGTCTTGAACTATACAAAGTATTTCAATGGAATCTGCACTTTTGCATGATATACTAGTTACTATGGTAATCTAATTAGTTACTATGGTCATCTAATTAGTTACTATGATCATCTAATCAAGTTAGTATGGTAATCTAATTAGTTACTATGGTCATCTAATTTAGTTACTATGGTCATTTAATTAGATACTATGGTCATCTAATTAGTTACTATGGTCATCTAATTTAGTTACTATGGTCATTTAATTAGATACTATGGTCATCTAATTAGTTACTATGGTCGTCTAATTTAGTTCCTATGGTCATCTAATGAGTTATTATGGTCATCTAATTAGTTACTATGGTCATCTAATGAGTTATTATGGTCATCTAATTAGTTACTATGGTCATCTAATTAGTTACTATTGTCATGACTTGGTCTATGGCGTGGTTTGTTCTCCCGTGGTGCAAAGGAATTGGACCAAACGTGGCGTGCAGGTGAGGACATGTTTAATATATTAACTCAAAAAGGCTCAAAAAGGGGATAAACAAAAAGCGCTCACAGCGGAGGAAAAAAAACTTGACTATGAAAACAAAAGGCGCGCACAATGGCGGAAGTACAAAACTAGACTATGAAAACAAAACACTAGCACAAAGGCAAAAAAACTATGAACAATAACAAAAACTTACTTGGCATGAGAACAGGACATGAAAAAGAACAGCATGCATCATGAGCGTGAACAGAGTGGCAGGAGTGAATGTGATGTCGCCAGGACGAACAACAGAAACAGAAAAGCTTATATAGTGACATGATAAGTGAAAACAGGTGCGTGACTCTAACCGTGAACAGGTGCGTGACATGACAATGTGAACCAGGTGAAACTAATGGTTGCTATGGTGACAAATAAAAGTGCACAAAAAGTCCAAAACCAAATCCGAACATGACTAAAACAAAACATAATCACAGACATGACAACTATGGCCATCTATTTAGTTACTATGGTCATCTAATGAGTTACTATGGTCATCTAATGAGTTACTATGGTCATCTAATGAGTTACTATGGTCATCTAATTAGTTACTATGGTCATCTAAGTCACAGCAGCTCAGACGAGGCACCAAGCAGTGTGGGTGGAGAGCGTTTCCACAGAGTGTTTCCAGAGCCTGATATGCGGGTGTCAGGGACAGACGCGGAAGGAGATTTTTACAACAAAGTTCTAAAGTTTAGTGATATATCAGCTGTATCAAATATACATAATAGTTTTTTTTACACTTAGCGCTAATATTTTGCTATGTTTGTTGCATTTTTGTTGCGTTTCGCTTGATTGTAAAATATGTGAATGGAGAGTGGGTGTGACGTTCATATGTTGTCAGTATTCAGTGTTTTATCCTTCATAGTTAATATTGCAAATCACACATTCTTTATTTTCATGTACATTCTGGGTGTCTCATTCAGTAAAAAAATAAAAAATTCCATTCCTTTTTTTAAGGCGGTCTGTCATAATGTTTTTAGCTTTCAATCAGACATTATTGTGCGGTTTTGCATTACTGTTCCTAAAAATAGATATACAGACTCTTTTTTTTCCTCTAAATTTGGCCCCTCCGAATCAAAATAATTGCCCAGGCCTGGTATATGAGATGCTTCCACACTTACTGATGAACATCTCCGTCACTCTGCACATCCTGAAGTACAGTTCACTGATTTATTTTCTTAACTCATCGAACACAATTGTGAGGATATAAATAAAACCTGCTGGCACCCGTGGCTGCATGGATATTGAATGAAGCATGAAATCCTGTATTGTCACATTACGACTCAGCAGGGGGGGGGACAATAAAAGACGCCTTCCTCAACTGCTGAGTTCATGCTTTGTTTCATCTCAACCTGCCATCTGCCCCACTTTGCACGGACTTTGAAGGCAGAAATAAGCCGACTGGCCTTGCTGGAAAAGACCTTCAGGACAGAATTGGGGTCAAAGGGCGTGGGGTGAACTGGAAAGGTTCGTGTGGAGAGGTCATGCTCTGTAATGGCAGGAGAACAAATCAGTGAAGTGAAGCGTTCCTATGAGGTTCACATGGAGGTTATTCCATCTTGTAGAAATCATGCTAGAAGTGTTTTCCCATAAATAACCGTCCATCAACTCGCTTTATTCCCATTCAGAATGCACCTCTCTCTCTTTCTGCAGTTCTCGCAGTGTAAGCCAGCAGCACACACACATTACACACACACACTCTCTCTCCCCCTCGCTTTTTTTACGCTCGCCCGCCTCCTCGCTGCATCTGTCCTCCTCTCAAGTGAAGCGACCATGCATCTTAGTTCACCCTCCTCTCCGCCTGTCACCGTACATTCCAGGGTGCCTTCATCGCCGAGCAGAGCCATCTCGCCTCCACGCCAGGGACCGTAAACTGCTGCTGTCGCAGGACTTGGGGAACAGGACCCAGCCAGTCCTTGGAGACCTTCGCTGGGGACCTTCATCTCTCGAGGGACACCACGTCAGCCGGGAATCTGGACTTGACATCCATGAAGACCCATTCCAAGTAAGAACACTTTGGGTTGACTGCAGGATGCAGGATGTTCTGGTTGTGCAGCAACAGAGCTTGTATGCAGAATTGGTGACTCTGCTCAGTTGTGTTGAGGAAATAGGGGTACAGTACAGGTCAAGTCTATTTTTGGACCACATATTATTGGACTCCAATGCCAAAAAAAGTTACTTTGCCATTGTACGCTTAAACGTGAACTATACCAGGGGTGCTTTACCTTTTTGACCCCAGGGCCCAACTTTTGCCATGCAGACGGGTCCGGGGCCCACTTAAATATCAACACCATCCATCCATCCATCCATCTTCATCCGCTTATCCGAGGTTGGGTCGCGGGGGCAGCAGCCTAAGCAGGGAAGCCCAGACTTCCCTCTCCCCAGCCACTTCGTCTAGCTCTTACCGGGGGATCCCGAGGCGTTCCCGGGCCAGCCGGGAGAAATAGTCTTCCCAACGTGTCCTGGGTCTTCCCCGTGGCGTCCTACCGGTCGGACGTGCCCTAAACACCTCCCTAGGGAGGCGTTCGGGTGGCATCCTGACCAGATGCCCGAACCACCTCATCTGGCTCCTCTCGATGTGGAGGAGCAGTGGCTTTACTTTGAGCTCCTCCCGGATGACAGAGCTTCTCACCCTATCTCTAAGGGAGAGACCCGCCACCCGGCGGAGGAAACTCATTTCGGCCGCTTGTACCCGTGATCGTGTCCTTTCGGTCATAAACCAAAACTCATGACCATAGGTGAGGATGGGAACGTAGATCGACCGGTAAATTGAGAGCTTTGCCTTGCGGCTCAGCTCCTTCTTCACCACAACGGACCGATACAGCGTCCGCATTACTGAAGACGCCGCACCGATCCGCCTGTCGATCTCACGATCCACTCTTCCCTCACTCGTGAACAAGACTCCGAGGTACTTGAACTCCTCCACTTGGGGCAAGATCTCCTCCCCAACCCGGAGATGGCACTCCACCCTTTTCCGGGCGAGAACCATGGACTCGGACTTGGAGGTGCTGATTCTCATCCCAGTCGCTTCACACTCAGCTGCGAACCGATCCAGTGAGAGCTGAAGATCCTGGCCAGATGAAGCCATCAGGACCACATCATCTGCAAAAAGCAGAGACCTAATCCCGCAGCCACCAAACCGGATCCCCTCAACGCCTTGACTGCGCCTAGAAATTCTGTCCATAAAAGTTATGAACAGAATCGGTGACAAAGGGCAGCCTTGGCGGAGTCCAACCCTCACTGGAAACGTGTCCGACTTACTGCCGGCAATGCGCACCAAGCTCTGACACTGATCATACAGGGAGCGGACCGCCACAATCAGACAGTCCGATACCCCATACTCTCTGAGCACTCCCCACAGGACTTCCAGAGGGACACGGTCGAATGCCTTTTCCAAGTCCACAAAGCACATGTAGACTGGTTGGGCAAACTCCCATGCACCCTCAAGGACCCTGCCGAGAGTATAGAGCTGGTCCACAGTTCCACGACCAGGACGAAAACCACACTGTTCCTCCTGAAGCTGAGGTTCAACTATCCGGCGTAGCCTCCTCTCCAGTACACCTGAATAGACCTTACCGGGAAGGCTGAGGAGTGTGATCCCCCGATAGTTAGAACACACCCTCCGGTTCCCCTTTTTAAAGAGAGGAACCACCACCCCGGTCTGCCAATCCAGAGGTACCGCCCCCGATGTCCACGCGATGCTGCAGAGTCTTGTCAACCAAGACAGCCCCACAGCATCCAGAGCCTTAAGGAACTCCGGGCGGATCTCATCCACCCCCGGGGCCCTGCCACCGAGGAGCTTTTTAACTACCTCAGCAACCTGAGCCCCAGAAATAGGAGAGCCCACCACAGATTCCCCAGGCACTGCTTCCTCATAGGAAGACGTGTTGGTGGGATTGAGGAGGTCTTTGAAGTATTCCCTCCACCGATCCACAACATCCGCAGTCGAGGTCAGCAGAACACCATCCTCACCATACACTGTGTTGATAGTGCACTGCTTCCCCTTCCTGAGGCGGCGGATGGTGGTCCAGAATCGCTTCGAAGCCGTCCGGAAGTCGTTTTCCATGGCTTCACCGAACTCCTCCCATGTCCGAGTTTTTGCCTCCGCGACCGCTGAAGCCGCACACCGCTTGGCCTGTCGGTACCTGTCCGCTGCCTCAGGAGTCCTATGAGCCAAAAGAACCCCATAGGACTCCTTCTTCAGCTTGACGGCATCCCTCACCGCTGGTGTCCACCAACGGGTTCTAGGATTACCGCCACGACAGGCACCAACTACTTTGCGGCCACAGCTCCAATCAGCCGCCTCGACAATAGAGGTGCGGATATCAACACTGAATTAGTCATTTCAATAATCATATCTAACCTACTTACAAAACCCAAAACCAGTGAAGTTGGCACGTTGTGATTCGTAAAAAAGAAAACAATACAATGATTTGCAAATCCCAACTTATATTCAATCGAATACCACAGAACACTTTTCCACTTTGCATCAGTCCATCTTAGATGAGCTCGGGCCCAGCGAAGCAAGCTGCGTTTCTGGGTGTTGTTGATAATTCACTTTCGCTTTGCATAGTAGTTTTAACTTGCACTTACAGATGTAGCGACCAACTGTAGTTACTGACAGTGGTTTTCTGAAGTGTTCCTGAGCCCATGTGGTGATATCCTTTACACACTGATGTCGCTTTTTGATGCAGTACCGCCTGAGGGATCGAAGGTCACGGGCATTCAATGTTGGTTTTCAGCCTTGCTGCTTACGTGCAGTGATTTCTCCAGATTCTCTGAACCTTTTGATGATATTACAGACCGTAGATGGTGAAATCCCTAAATTCCTTGCCCTAGCTGGTTGAGAAATGTTGTTCTCAAACAATTTGCTCACGCATTTGTTCACAAAGTGGTGACCCTCGTCCCATCCTTGTTTGTGAATGACTGAGCATTTCATGGAAGCTGCTTTTATACCCAATCATGGCACCCACCTGTTCCCAATTAGCCATTTCACCTGTGGGATGTTCCAAATAAGTGTTTGATGAGCATTCCTCAACTTGTGGCAGCTTTTTTGAAACATGTTGCAGGCATCAAATTCCAAATTAGCTAATATTTGCAAAAAATAAAGTTTTCCAGTTCGAACGTTAAACATCTTGTCTTTGCAGTCTATTCAATTGAATATAAGTTGAAAAGGATTTGCAAATCATTGTATTCTGTTTTTATTTACCATTTACACAACATGCCAACTTCACTGGTTTTGGGTTTTGTACATTTTACAACCTTGTCAAATGATATGAAAACATGTTATTATTTATTTAGCGCATAAACCTTAGGTTTATGTTAGGCTGATTATCAATCAATCAATCAATCAATGTTTATTTATATAGCCCTAAATCACAAGTGTCTCAAAGGGCTGTACAAGCCACAACGACATCCTCGGTACAGAGCCCACATACGGGCAAGGAAAAACTCACCCCCAGTGGGACGTCGGTGAATGACTATGAGAAACCTTGGAGAGGACCGCATATGTGGGTAACCCCCCCCCCCCCCCCCCCCCCCCCTCTAGGGGAGACCAAAAGCAACGGATGTCGAGTGGGTCTGACATAACATTGTGAAAGTCCAGTCCACAGTGGATCCAACACATCAGCGGGAGTCCAGTCCACAGCGGGGCCAACAGGAAACCATCCCGAGCGGAGACGGGTCAGCAGCGCAGAGATGTCCCCAACCGATGCACAGGCTAGTGGTCCACCCGGGGTCCCGGCTCTGGACAGCCAGCACTTCATCCATGGCCACCGGACCTATGCAACTCCCCCTCGCAAGGGACAGGGGAGAAGAGGAGAGAAGAAAAGAAACGGCAGATCAACTGGTCTAAAAAAGGGGGGGGTCTATTTAAAGGCTAGATTATACAAATGAGTTTTAAGATGGGACTTAAATGCTTCTACTGAGGTAGCATCTCTAACTGTTACCGGGAGGGCATTCCAGAGTACTGGAGCCCGAATAGAAACGCTCTATAGCCCGCAGACTTTTTTTTGGCTCTGGGAAGCACTAATAAGCCGGAGTTCTTTGAACGCAGATTTCTTGTCGGGACATATGGTACAATACAATCGGCGAGATAGGCTGGAGCTAAACCGTGTAGTATTTTATACGTAAGTAGTAAAACCTTAAAGTCGCATCTTAAGTGCACAGGAAGCCAGTGCAAGTGAGCCAGTATAGGCGTAATATGATCAAACTTTCTTGTTTTTGTCAAAAGCCTTGCAGCCGCATTTTGTACCAACTGTAATCTTTTAATGCTAGACATAGGGAGGCCCGAAAATAATACGTTACAGTAATCGAGACGAGACGTAACGAACGCATGAATAATGATCTCAGCATCGCTAGTGGACAAGATGGAACGAATTTTAGCGATATTACGGAGATGAAAGAAGGCCGTTTTAGTAACACTCTTAATGTGTGACTCAAACGAGAGAGTTGGGTCGAAGATAATACCCAGATTCTTTACAGAGTCACCTTGTTTAATTGTTTGGTTGTCAAATGTTAAGGTGGTATTATTAAATAGATGTTGGTGTCTAGCAGGACCGATAATCAGCATTTCCGTTTTCTTAGCGTTGAGTTGCAAAAAGTTAGCGGACATCCATTGTTTAATTTCATTAAGACACGCCTCCAGCTGACTACAGTCCGGCGTGTTGGTCAGCTTTAGGGGCATGTAGAGTTGAGTGTCATCAGCATAACAGTGAAAGCTAACACCGTACTTGCGTATGATGTCACCTAGCGGCAGCATGTAAATACTAAAGAGTGCAGGGCCAAGAACCGAACCCTGGGGAACTCTGCACGTTACCTTGACATAGTCCGAGGTCACATTGTTATGGGAGACGCACTGCATCCTGTCAGTAAGATAAGAGTTAAACCAAGACAAGGCTAAGTCTGACATACCAATACGTGTTTTGATACGCTCTAATAAAATATTATGATCGACGGTATCGAAAGCGGCGCTAAGATCAAGAAGCAGCAACATAGATGACGCATCAGAATCCATCGTTAGCAATAGATCATTAGTCATTTTTGCGAGGGCTGTCTCTGTAGAGTGATTTGCCCTGAAACCGGATTGAAAAGGTTCACAGAGATTGTTAGTCACTAAGTGTTCATTTAGCTGCTGTGCAACAATTTTTTCGAGAATTTTGGAAATAAACGGAAGGTGGGAGACCGGTCGGTAGTTTACCATGAGGTCAGGATCGAGGTTAGGTCTTTTGAGCAGAGGATGAATAACCGCTTTTTTAAATGCTAGGGGAACAGTGCCGGAGGAAAGTGATAAGTTTATAATATTTAACACTGATGGACCTAATAATACAAACAGTTCCTTGATAAGTTTCCCAGGAAGTGGGTCAAGTAAACATGTTGTTTGTTTTATCCCACTTACACGCTGTAATAATTCCTCTAATGTTATTTCATCAAAAATAGAGAGACTATTTTGGAGGGCAGTGTCCGTCGTATATACAGTCGTATTTGTGTTAATAGAACCCAGTTGTTGCTGGGATGCGTTGTCTTTAATCTCCTTTCTAATGAGTTCAATTTTCTTATTAAAGAAATTCATAAAATCATCTGCCGAGTGGGTGGAGCTACTGGGAGGAGTCCCTTGTTGGGTTAGCGATGCTACTGTACTAAACAGAAATTTAGGATCGTTTTTGTTGAGGCGGATGAGATTTGAGTAGTATTTAACTTTAGCTAAAGTAAGCATGCGTTTATAAGTTATTAAACTATCACTCCATGCTTGATGGAAAACCTCAAGTTTAGTCGCGCGCCATTTGCGTTCCAGTTTTCTACATGATAATTTATGAGCTCTAATTTCTTCTGTAAACCATGGGGTGCGCCTTTTAGGGGCCCTTTTTTGCTTTAGCGGTGCTATACTATCAATAATTTCGCGCAAGGCATCGTCAAAGTTGTTAGTGAGGTTATCAATAGAGCCGACATAATTTGGGAATGGTGCCATTACCGAAGGCAGTAGGTCAGCAAGAGTCATCGTTGTGGCAGCATTAATGTTGCGGCCGCTATAGCAGTTATTATTATTATTAGCTTGTTGACAAAGAGTCAAAACTTCAAATTTTATAAGGTAATGATCGGACATTACTTTAGTATATGGAAGTATCATAACTTTGGAGGTGGTGACACCCCTGACAAGCACTAGATCTATTGTATTACCGTTGCGATGCGTGGGTTCATGTATTATTTGTGTAAGACCACAGCTATCAATTATGGTTTGGAGCGCCACGCACTGAGGGTCCGATGGGGTATTCATATGGATATTAAAGTCCCCCATTATGATTATATTGTCGGCGTGCGTCACTAGATCAGCAACGAACTCTGAGAATTCACTGATAAAGTCCGAATAGGGCCCAGGGGGGCGGTAGATAACAGCCAGGTCGAGAGGTAGCGGTGTGACAGACCTCATAGTAAGCACCTCAAACGATTTATATTTATTATTTAGGTTAGGGGTAAGGTTGAAATTTTCATTGTATATTAGTGCGACACCCCCTCCCCTTTTAAGAGGGCGGGCAACATGCGCATTCGTATAGTTAGGAGGAGATGCCTCATTGAGCGCAAAAAATTAGTCCGGTTTGAGCCAGGTTTCGCTAAGACCAATGACGTTAAGATTGTTGTCTCTAATGACCTCATTAACCAATAACGCCTTGGGAGACAATGATCTTATGTTTAAAAAGCCCATATTATAGGTATTGGGCTGTTTTGACGAGTTTTTGTTAAGATTATCCGTAGTGGCAATATTAACAATGTTGCGTTTATTATGCGTAGTGCACTTTAAATAGTTTCGACCATATCTAGGAATTGATATGACGGGAATTTTCCGATTGTTTGCTTGGTGCTGCAATAGACTGGACATATCATAATTTGCCACCTCAGTAGAATGCATGTCCACCTCTGACACAGACACAACAGAAAAAACATGTGAATTGTGTATTATTCTAAGAGAATTGCTATGCGTACATGGATTATCCAGCCTGGCGCTGGCTAGTTCTAGCTTAACTGACTCCTCACCCGGACTAACAGACATTGTAATTGCCTGTGACCGGGCTTGCTCTAGTGTAGTCAGTCAAGTGAGACTTAAATAGTAGTCTATGTTTCTAGACAGGATGATGGCGCCTTCCTGGTTAGGGTGAAGGCCGTCTCTCATCAGCAAGCCTGGTTTGCCCCAGAAAGAGGGCCAGTTATCAATAAACGTTAGTCCCTAGCCAGCCACTTGTTAAGCGAGACTAATCTGCTATATCTCTCATCATTGCCTCTCGCAGGCAGGGGGCCAGAGACAATTACTCGATGCCTGGACATCTTTCTGGCGAGATCACAAGTCCTGGCTATGTTTCTCTTTGTAATCTCTGACTGTCTCATTCTAGTGTCATTGGAGCCAACGTGTACAACTATATTCGCATAATTAGTGGTGCGATTAGCCTGTCGTACGTGTTTACTAGGCCTGTTGCGAGTTAGCTCCCTAAGATTAGCTTCAATGTCAGGTGCTCTGGCCCCGGGGATACACTTTACTGTGGCTGGTTTGCTAAGCTTTATGTTTCGGGTGATGGAGTCCCCTATGACTAAGGTGTGGTGCCCGGTAGACTGGGGTGTAGGACTAGCTAAAGAGCTAAATCTATTATGCGTCTCAACCGGTACACCGTAGCTTGTAGGCCGCTTAGGACTGCTACAAGCTGGGCTAGTTAGCTCGCTACAGCTAACGCTAGCAGATGTGTCCGCAACATCTAAAGTTACGACATTACTCTGCTCTAACTGGCGGACACGGCCCTCTAGCAGAGCCAACCTCTCCGTGAGTATGGTGCAAGACGCGCAGGAAGCCATTACTTACGGTGTTTTCTGTCACCGAGTGAAGTTCCTGCTGTCCTCAGGGAAGTGGTCGCGGTCTGTGGGAGTAGCTTCCTACTGACCGGCGCTGCCTTTCTCCGCGCTAGCTTAGCAGCTAGCTAGCTTGTCGAGTTTCGTCCACCGGTGCTTCTTATCGATGAAAGTTGTATATATTTTTTCTCAAGAGTTAGAACTGAGCTGTAAGAACAAAAAGCTACCTAGAAAAATAAATACCAACCAAATATACTGCATAAGAAGGGACTGTAATGAAAAGTATATTGACATACAAATATACAGTTCTAAAATAAACTAAATTAATAATGAATGTTTTTGCACTAATTTGTTAATACAATTAAAGTGCAAATGAAAATTCAGCTTTGCTACTTTAGTCATATTTTTTGCGCTTTAGAAACTTCACCGTGATTTCAGCTCAATACATTTTCCTGTTTGTTTAATATTGTTATCACTGCCACAAGTGGTGGAAAAGTGTATTACGACTAAGTACTGCTGCGCCCGAACAGACCACAACTAAGAAACAGATATTTTTGACCCGCCCTGTAGGAGGCACTCGCGGCCCTATGGTTAAGAAACACTGAACTGTACTATACTTCTTACTCCATCTTCATTTCCCTTTTGTTAACACATACTTTACCATTATTGGAGCTCTGTAGACTAGGGCTTTCCTTAGGGGCCAGATTTAAGTTAAGGCTGTCCTCACCATATACATTTATAGTTGCCTCGTGGTATTATTACTGGTACTCAATTGGCCCTTTACAGTATTGGCCCACACGCTGTGTGGGCGTGTTGTGCTCAGCGCAAGCAGAGGTGTGTCTGAGTGTGCTGACAGCAGAGGGGTTAACACAGGTGCCTACAGCTCCAGCTGCAGAGGAAACGTGGGTTCGACTCCGCATAGTACCCCCCCCCACCCCCCCCCCCCTTATGCGAGGCCTCAAACGAGCGCCGGGGAGCATCAGGATTGGCACGGTAGAAATCCTCTAGAAGTGAGGGATCGGCAAGGTAGGAGGCTGGCACCCAAGATCTGTCTTCAGGTCCATATCCCTCCCAGTCGACCAAATAAACGAGCCCCCTACCTTGTCGACGGACCCTGAGGATCTCCTTAACCGACCAAACCTGATCTCCATTGGGTAAGAACCTAGAGGGTGGGGGGGGCAGGGACAGGCGGGGACAGAGCGCTCTCCCCTACCGGTTTAATCTGGGAAACATGGACCACTGGATGCCGCTTGACCGAGGGTGGGAGAGCCAATTTAACTGATACAGGATTTATGATAGACATGATGGAGAACGGACCAACATAACGTGGAGCCAATTTCTTAGATGGTACCTGGAGGCTGAGGTCCTTAGTGAGAAGCATCACTTGTTGTCCTGGTTTATAGGACGGAGCTGGAATGCGATGACGGTTGGCGTTGCGACACATTTTCTCGGATGCTCTTTCCAAAGCTGCACTAGCGGCTTTCCACACCCTCTGACACCGTCTAATATGAGCTCTAGTTGATGGTACAGTGATCTCCAGTTCTTGTTGGGGAAACAAAGGGGGTTGATAACCTAATGAGCACTCAAATGGAGACATACCGGTAGCGGAGCTCTTCAAGGAGTTATAGGAAAACTCCACCCATGGCAGAAACTTGCTCCAGGATGTGGGTTGACGACTGGCGACACATCGGAGCATGGTCTCCAAGCTTTGATTCGCCCTCTCGGCCTGCCCGTTGCTTTAGGGATGATATCCCGAAGTGAGGCTGACAGAGGCCCCGATTCCCTTGCAGAAAGCTCTCCATAGTTGCGACGTAAACTGAGGGCCTCGGTCAGAAACGATATCCACCGGAATACCATGCTGCTTGACGACGTGAAGTGTGAGGAGGTCAGAAGTCTCTGAAGCAGAAGGTAACTTGCGCAGCGGAATGAAATGGGCTGCTTTGGAGAAACGATCAACAATTGTAAGGATAGTGGTGTTACCTCTGGAAGCTGGAAATCCCGTGACAAAATCCAGGGCGATGTGCGACCAAGGACGGGCAGGAATGGAGAGAGGGCGAAGAAGACCAGCAGGAGGCCTGTGTGACGTCTTACTGCGGGCACAAGTTGAACAAGCAGCGATAAACTCCCGAGTGTCCTTGGCCATGGATGGCCACCAAAAACGTCTTCGCAGCAGTGATAGGGTTCGTTGAAAGCCAGGATGGCATGAGAACAGGCTTGAGTGCCCCCAATCCAGCACCCTGGGTTGTAGCTCCCGATGGACGAACAGTCTGTTGGGAGGTCCACCTCCCGGTCCTGGATTGGAATGCAGTGCAGACTTAACCAGGTCCTCCACTTTCCAATTTATCATCCCTATGATGCAAGTGGGAGGAAGAATGGGTTCTGCCACTGCCGGACCGGTAGGTTCTTTCAGAAATAGCCGAGACAGTGCGTCAGCCTTAGTGTTCTTGGACCCAGGTCTGAAAGAAAGCACGTAATTGAAGCGAGAAAAAAACTGCTGCCACCTTGCCTGGCGATTGTTGATCCTCTTGGCAGCTCGGATGTGTAGGAGGTTGCTGTGGTCGGTAAGGATCTGAAACTGGTGTCTAGCTCCTTCCAACCAGTGTCTCCATTCCACCAGGGCCTCATGGACCGCCAGTAACTCTCTATTCCCAGCCCCCCTCGGGTTGAAGTTAACAACTACATAAATGGAGTGTCACTGACAACTTTTACTACATGTAACAAAGTAAATAGTTAATTATTGTTGTTTGCCTTTGTTCCACTCGTGTGCTGCCTCTTTAATTTCACATTTATTCAACGAAGTCAGAGTAGTAAGCAGTTGAGGTCATTGCTTCAAGTCCGGCTCATTCATGAGTCCGTAAATACATTAAAAAGAGTCTGTCCACTTCTCGTAGCTTCGCATATCAAAATGAAGTTTGTAAGAATAATAAACAACATTAAACTGTTTTAAAGACTACGGCTGACTAAAAACACTGCATTGATCAGCGTTCTTCAGCACAAAAGTTCCTTCTCTTCGTTGTGAAGTTTGTTGAAATACAAATACACAAGAGATAAGAAATAAACAAGCCGTCTTTGCATACTCCTCAATTGCGGTTGTGTGTTTGAAAAATAAGTTTTAAGAACGCCTCCAATGGTGTTCAACCAATCAGCATTAGACAGCACAGACCGCCCCCGGAAAGATTCCGGGTAGCTTTGAAAAGTCCCACCTAGCTAGGAGGAACTCCAAAAGGTTCCTGAAGACCTAAATCTACAGGAGGAACTTTATGAACCCGGGTAAATGGGAAAGTTTGTTAAAGTTCCTGCAGTGGAAAAGGGCTATTGAAGAGAACAAACACATTAAATCCCTGCTTGATGATCTGTAAACATGTTTTTACCCAAGTCTATTCCTGACCCAAAGGAATAAAGGTGGGGGAAATAAAATATTTTTATATGCATCGCAATTGGGACATGGACGATTATAAAAATCGATTAGTAAACGTCAATAATCTTTGTATTTATTGTAAATGAAGTCATGCAAACAGTTCTAAAATGTGGCTGACTGTAGCGGGCCACCTCACTGAGAGATCCGACTAACTCTTTTATTTTAGGGCACTTATGTTCTCGTTATGCACACATTTTAATTAATTTGATAAATGTCAGAATTAATTTAACTGTTTCTTAATACAAATGCACTGTTTTTAGAAGTTGCAAGTGATGAACACCTATTTAGTGAAATTAAAATAAATGCAAAACTTAATATACATAAATCAAAGGTGTGTCAGTAATCTATTTTTAATTGAATCATAGCTCCTCAGTTGTAATCGAATCGGGAAGTGCCCAAAGATTCCCACCACTACAAAGGAACATAGAACTCTCCCAATGTGCCCACGTGGTTGTTGTAAGTAAATGTAAAGCTGGCATATCAGATGGTTTGCATGTGTAAGAAGTTTTTTCTTTGCCATACCTTTTTTGTCAGCAGTATTTCGGAGAAAGTACTTAATAATGTACAAATCAGAGGCATCTGACGGTAGCTACAGTTAGTAGTTGGACAGTAACAAGAGTGTCTATGATTTAGTCTGTATACATCACAACAATGGATGTGTAGACTTTCAGCTCTAATTCAGGATTACCTTTTATTTACGGGGCAAGTTTTTGTCTAGCCATCATCCTGATCGAAGTTGACAGTGCTTTCTTCTGTCTAAAGAATCTCATTCCAGAAAATGGAAGTTATTTAGGCATTTTCTGCCAAAGACTAACCTGGCTTCTTGGATTGTAAATGTATTTTCTTGTAAAACTTTTGCATTTACAGTCACCAAAGGATCTCTTATTTATCGGTTTTGATGTCATCCAGAACATTCTAGACTTTTGTTGACGTGCCGAAAAAATAGTTTCACTTTGAGAATGAAAGAAACTGCATTAAAGCAGTGTTACCCAACCTTTTTTCCTCCAAGGACCGGTTCAATGTATGTATTATTTTCACAGTCCGCTTTTCTACGTGTGGCAGATAAAAGTGCAAAAAAATTAGCATGAAAAATTAGCTTTTGGCTACAATCTGGCACATGAACAATTGATATGTCCATTAATGTCCCATAACAAATGAGTTCTATTAACAAGCTTATTGGTGTTTAGTGGGACAGGCAAAAGTTAAGTTGGACAAAATGCGGTAGTCTATAAATGAATTATTGTTTCTGTGCGGCCCGGTACCAAATGCGTCACGGACCTGTACCGGTCCCTGTACCGGTGGTTGGGGACCACTGACCTAAAGGATTCATAGCGTCTCAATGACCAAAATTTACCAAACAAGTTCACTTTAAAAAATGTTTATCCTGTAAGTGATTCTGGAAGTAATTTTCCATAATATCAAACAGTTTTTGAACAATGGGTAGATAACTAACTGTACTTGGAACGCCCCCTTTCCATCAACCAACTAGATATGTCGCCCCCTCTTGGTGTGACGTCATCTAAGTAAGTAAGTACCAATGATTGTCACACACACACTAGGTGTGGCGAAATGACACTCTTCTCGTTTAGTTCGTCCCATTTTGCGTGAGTCAATTTGACAGGAGAGGTCCATACTTTCCTCATTTGGAAATGTATGCAGGCTGACCCAGCAGGCACGAGACATTAAAACAACGTTGAGAACTTCTTGAATTAGGTCCTGACGTTGAGCAACTGAAACATAACGTTGAAACATGCTTTTTGATGACGTTCAATCAATGTTGGGTTCTGATGTTGATCTGACCATTGAATTTTGGTCATTTCCCAACCAACATTCTACAACACTAATACAACCTTGAAACAACATGCTTTTTGACGACGCTTATTCAATGTCAGGTTGTGATGTTAATTTGACCTTTGAAATTTGGTAATTTTCCAACCAATATTCTACAACACAAATACAAAATTGAAACAACATGCTTTTTGACGACGTTTGTTCAATGTTGGGTTCTGACGTTGATTTGACCATTGAAATTTGGTCATTTTCCAACCAATATTCTACAACACAAATGCAACCTTGAAACAACATGCTTTTTGACGACGTTTATTCAAGGTCAGGTTGTGACGTTAATTCGACCATTGAAAGTTGGTAATTTCCCAAGCAACAACGTGGATCCAACGTTAGCCATCAACGTTGTCTCAATTTACAAATATAACTATTTTGCAACGTTGCTTCAAAGTCAGTTTTAAAGGACATGTATGTATAATCAACGTTGTATCAATGTCTTGTGCCTTTGTTTTGTTGTTTTGATACATGGCTATATTATCAAATTGTTAGTGAAGATACCATGATTCGGGATAAAGATACTACCAAAACACAAAGACGATATGAAATTGCCCACATTTTTGAGCAAAAAGTAGGCGTTCCAAAATGTGCTGTTAGAAAACAAGCCTCAAATCACTATTGTGTTTATTTTACCTGTCAACATCATTTTTAGGTCCAGAATTACGAAATAATAAGTGCCAATGTTGTCAGCATTAGATGGACCCTTTTAAGTTGTGCTGATCCAAGACGTTTTAAAAAAACGAACATTTTTCAATGGTCAAGTCAAAGGTTGAAGCCTCAACTTGTTACAGACAACATTACATATTAAACAGTGTGTCGCAGGTATATTGAAATCTATGGTTGTAAAACCCTGGTACAGAAATTAAATTCCTGATTTAGTGTGAAATATTACTTTAAAACTTTCTTCAATTAAAGCTGGAAGTTTTGACTACTATCACATCTTGATTGTTTTATTTCACACCCATTGTGGCGGTCTATGAATACTAAAACCAAGTCTGTGCTCTGCTGTGTCATTCTACTTTTTGTACGTGCGCTCTGAGCAGCCTGATTAAACTATCCAATAGACTAATGGGATATTAGCAGGCGGCGGCAGTTTAATTAGAAAAAGGAAATGCAGACATTATTGAGAGTGATGGATCTTTTTGTCATGTTTCCAGCTGGAATCAGACCTTCTCTAAAGACACTGACCAGGACCGCATGGCTGTTACGTCAGCCTGAGCTCTTCCTCACACCCGCCTGTGACTTCCATATGAGATTCCGCAGCACCGAGCAGAGCTGGCCCAGACTTTCGACTTCCCGCCGTTATAAAAAGGAGCGGCTATCTCGGCCTCGGAGCAGCTCTAGTGGTAGTGGTGTTGGTTTCTGCCCACAGCCATGCAGGTGTCCTTCGCGTGCACAGACCATGGGCTGAAGGCCCCGCGTAACGGCGAGCACAGCAAGCAGAACACCACCAGCCCAAACACCACCAGCCAGGCCCGGGCTCGCTTCCGCACCGTGGCCCTAATAGCTCGAAGCCTCGGCTCCTTCACCCATCGCTACCACCACAACCTCAAAGAGTCCACCGCCAAGCTCACAGGCATGAAGTATAGGTATGTTGTTGTTGTTTGTCTTCCTGGTAATTTTTTGCCAATACAACCAGAACTGAAGATGCTTGCACTGTTGCGGGGAAAATGAATCGGAAAGCTTGATTGTGAAAATGAAGACGAGCAGCAACAGGCGTTGAGTGGGATGATGTGGGTGAGTGTCCACGTTGTCTGAGAGACAAGAACAATTATTTTTAGAGGAAGATCTTTTGGCAGCTTTGTATGATTATTCAACACATGATATGGACTCGATGAACTACAATCTAAAAAGGACTACGTACAGTTGCGATCAAAAGTTTACATACACTTGTAAAGAACATAATGTCATGAGTTTCCAATAATTTCTACAACTCTTGTTTTTTTGTGATAAGCGTGATTGAAGCACATACTTGTTTGTCACAAAAAAAAACATTCATGAAGTTTGGTTCTTTTATGAATTTATTATGGGTCTACTGAAAATGTGACCAAATCTGCTGGGTCAAAAGTATACATACAGCAATGTTAATATTTGCTTACATGTCCCTTGGCAAGTTTCACTACAATAAGGCGCTTTTGGTAGCCATCCACAAGCTTCTGGTTGAATTTTTGACCACTCCTCTTGACAAAATTGGTGCAGTTCAGCTAAATTTGTTGCTTTTCTGACATGGACTTGTTTCTTCAGCATTGCCCACATGTTTAAGTCAGGACTTTGGGATGACCATTCTAAAACCTTAATTCTAGCCTGATTTAGCCATTCCTTTACCACTTTTGACGTGTATTTGGGGTCATTGTCCTGTTGGAACACCCAACTGCGCCCAAGATCCAACCTCCGGGCTGATGATTTTAGGTTGTACTGAAGAATTTGGAGGTAATCCTCCTTTTTCATTGTCCCATTTAAAGCACCAGTTCCATTGGCAGCAAAACAGGCCCAGAGCATAATACTACCAACACAATACTTGACGGTAGGAGTGGTGTTCCTGGGATTAAAGGCCTCACCTTTTCTCCTCCAAACATATTGCTGGGTATTGTGGCCAAACAGCTAAGTTTTTGTTTCATCTGACCACAGAACTTTCCTCCAGAAGGTCTTATATTTGTCCATGTGATGTGGATGGCTAACAAAAGCGCCTTATTGCAGTGAAACTTGCCAAGGGACATGTAACCAAATATTAACATTGCTGTATGTATATTTTTGACTCAGCAGATTTGGTCACATTTTCAGTAGACCCATAATAAATTCTTAAAAGAACCAAACTTCATGAATGTTTTTTATGACCAACAAGTATGTGCTCCAATCACTCTATCACAAAAGAATAAAAGTTATAGAAATGATTGGAAATTCATTACAAAAGCCATGACATTATGTTCTTTACAAGTGTATGTAAACTTTTGATCGTGACTGTATGTGGAAATCCACAGTGTTTACATTTAACAGCAAAAAACATCCATCCATCCATCCATCCATTTTCTACCGCTTATTCCCTTCGGGGTCGCGGGGGGCGCTGGAGCCTATCTCAGCTACAATCGGGCGGAAGGCGGGGTACACCCTGGACAAGTCGCCACCTCATCGCAGCAGCAAAAAACAACAACAACAACAACAAAAAAACACATTTAAAAAGAATTAAACATTTTATATAGTTAGCGAAACATTTATTCAATTTTTTTCCCAAGTAAATATCACAAAAAATAAAAATATTGTTGCTAGGCAGAGTAGTCCCTGTAAAATAATGTACAGAAAGGACAGGGAGATCGGGCAGGTGCAGATATTGAAGGATATGAAAAAAAAAAAAAGATTTTAACACATACGTTTTGCAATTACTGTAAAAATAAGTAATACCTACTTGGCAGTGGTGTGCCGCCAGGGCCAGCAAGGCCGTCTCTGCTCTCCTAACATAACCAGAAATCATGATCATTATTAAAGATAAAACTCATTTTTAATTTACTTTCCCTAAATATCTAAAATTATTCATATTCTCTTCATGTTATATTATTCTCCTTCCAGTGCTGTTGTTTTTAGGTTAGAGTTTTTATCCAATCAGAATTCAGCTAGCTTATGTTGCCATGCTGTACCAAATCTGCCCCGGGGCCTTCAGAATCAACAATGTCTGTGCACTGTAAGTGAACGTGCACATACAGTTGATAGACAATTGCCATAGCCAATCAGATCACAAGTTTTTGTCAGTAAGGCCTTCTAGCATGGCCTCACGCTGTGATTGGATGCTCACTTGGGAGTCCCAAGTGAGCATCCAATCGCAAGTTGCGAAAACAGGAAGTGGCATCGGAGCCATACGAGCCATAGAAAGCCGCAGAAAACTCACCGGTACAATAACCAGGAAGATAAAGTGTTTGTCTTACACTTAGTAATCCGCTGTGGACAGATGAAGCCAAGCAATGCAGGATTAGCGAGCGGTGTGCACTCTCGCCAAGGAAATCAATATTTGGCAGGCAATCACATTTTGGCACAACACCGGCGGTGAAATGGTTTCACACGAATCAAACGACTACGAGCGGTACCACTGGCTTATACGGCGTCGGACGAGTGCTACAAATTGTGAGTTCAAATATTTTATTTTGTTATTTTTTCATGTTTCACTATGTAAGTGACGATAAGCATGTAAAGCATAGTAAAGCTGTTTCTATTGACAACAAACTGTATTTGAAGCAATAATATTTTTGGGATAATTTATTGTCATTTATTTAATATATTACAGTAGAGGTCTTCAACAGGGGGCCCGCCACCCTCAGGGGGTCTGCAGAGGTACTGCAGGGGGGTTGGGAAATCTTGGTTGATTAGACTTTTATTAAAATATTTTTTACATTCTCCACTTATTTTTTTTCGCAACTATAGATCTCTTTAAATAACATTAACATTGATCCAACACAATGTAGCTGTCAAGGACTGCTGTCGGTCTTGACTCAAGGAACGGATCACAGACATCCCCAAAGAGGCCAACAGACGACAGGGATGGGTGGGAGGGAGCTTGAAACGAGGCAAAACATTTATTTGATTCGGCCATCAGTGCCAAAATCTTGTCAAGTCTCTCTGCCATTGAAATCTCTGCGGGGTTCGTATTTGGCTCGATGATTCTGTCAGGGATTGCGGTCGGTCTTGAACCCCAAGATGTAGAGATGGCAGGTGTAGCGCAGGAAAACATGACTTTAATGTCAAAAAACAAATAGTGCCACTGGTGTGAACATGCAGGGAAACCAGGAAACAGGCAACAGGAGACAGGATACAGTATACAGGATACAATTATCGAGCCCTGACTGGAGGGTGAGGCAGGCATAAATAGTAGCCTGATTGGCAATTGCAACCAGGTGTGCCAGTCTGCCAATCAGGGACAGGTGAGGGAAACAAGCGCTCAGGGAGACATGCAGGAAATGGAACCAAAATAAAAGCGCTGACAGGAAATAATCCCAAACACAGAGGAAATCCCAAACATAACCAAACTGTCAGTAACAAGCCTGACAGTAGCATAGTTTACAAATAGCAGTCACATGGGCCAGCTACAAACTGGATCTTGTCGGTTTAAACTAAAAAACACAGGATAAAGAATTATATTATTGTATTTATGTTAGCATTTAAGATAGCTAGCGATTAGTTGCCTACTACTGATTTCCAATTACCCCGCCAGCTCGCAATTAGCAGCGCAAGCTGCCAGCTAGCAATTTGCACTCTAGCTGCCAGCTAGCAATTAACGCACACGTTGTCAGCTAGCAATTAGCGCTGCACCTGTCAGCTAGCGATTAACGCGTCAGTTGCCAGGTAGCCATTAGCCGCGCAATATGCCAGCTCGTGATTGTCAATTTAGCTGTCAGCTAGTAATTAATGCACCAATTGTAAGATAGCAATTGGTGCTCTAGTTGTCAGCTAGAGATTAGCGCACCAGTTGTCAGCTAGCAAATTAGCACTGTAGCTGTCAACTAGCAATTAGTGCACCAGCTGTTAGCTAGCAACTACAGCACCAGTGATTAGCGTGCTAGTTTCCAGCTAGCTATTAGTGCCGCTATGCCAAATTATTTGAACAAAAAATGTTAAAAATGTTTTATACAACACATATAATTGGAGGGTCCCTGCTCCATCTGTTTGGGTGTCTCTGGCTTGGAAAACATTGAAGACCTATGCATTGTAGGATTATGAAATACAAACAATTTTAGCTACCAATAATGAATGTAGCAAATTACGACTTTTTGTAACTATGGTACCCTATTAATTTAATCATTTAGAATTTTTATATAACAATCTTTACAAACATTATATACAGCATGTGAGTGTATTATACCTTTATGTCATTATAATATTTGCATTATCACAAATACCTTTCATTACTAATTTGTTTACACTGCCTTGCTCTATAAACATACATACATACATACACAGCGGTTAACTTCTTTCTACCCTTGTACGAATGTTAAAATTCCATTTCCATAGTATTAAAGATTAATAGAGTTGGTCCTTATCTATTTTCAAAATGATTTAAAAAATGTTACTTGAATATAAAATTGTTGGCACTTCGCGTTTAACATAGAGAAAGTAAGATTTAGGGGAGTAAAGCTACATAGTAGTTATGATACAAACTCTCAATTGAGTAGCTGATTTACGTAACAGGATAGTGTAGTGGACCAGTACAGTGGACCTCTCCAGTGCCCGAGTGGGAGTTGTAACAAGTAAACACTCTCTTATCAATGAGTGGGCTCGATCTCCACTCGGAACAACGCCATCGTCTTTTAGAGCCATGAAGCGAAATGACTTGAGCGAATGGAGGACACGAGATTGCCGTTTGACACAATTTCAGACTAAACCAAGTAACAAGTGAAGGACTTGGGTCAGCTGACAGAAAAGAAAGCCATCAGCAGAATGCGAGCAGATTGCGTGCAAAGTGGATGAATGTGTAATAAGCTTCTGCTTGTCACACCATCTCATCTCGTTTCCATAACAACATGCAAACAACAGACGTCAATCTGTTTCCAGCACTAAATATCACACCATGATGCATTGCATTAAATGGTTTAGCACACCAAAAAATCCTAGTACTACTGTACATAGTGGTTTTCTTATAATAGCTTATTGATGACATTACAAATTAAAATGATCGATAAACCATGATAAATTACTTAAACCATGTACTGTCAAATGCTAAATATAAAAAAGGAAGACCATGATAAAATACCAAACCGTTCCTTAAACCAAGGGTGTCAAATTAATTTTAGATCGGGGGCCACATGGAGAAAAATCTACTCCTAAGTGGACTGTTAAAATCACGGCACGATAACTTAAAAATAAAGACAACTTCAGATTGTTTTCTTTGTTTAAAAATACAACAAGCGCATTCTGAAAATGTACAAATCATAATGTTGTTCTTTTTTTTTACACTTACATATTGCGGTTAATAGTATTCTATCTTTATTTGTCGTTATTTATACTTTCTGAATAAATTATGTGATAATGTTCATCAGTCAACTCATTGGTGTTCATTTCCAATCTATCAAGATAAAAACAATTATATTAAAATCTAATTACAGGATGTTATTTATGTAGTTTGGTCATTTTCCTCGACTGATGTACTAACATCATGTGTTTTTTTTTTTTTTTTACATATGTAGCATCATCTACAAAGATACAAAGAATTGTTATTGCGACATCTAGTGGACACATTTAGAACAGCTGTTTTTTTCATTCAAAAATGGCACCTAATTTTTATACTTGGCAAACTCATCCCGCGGGCCGGATAAAACCTGTTCGCGGGCCTGATTTTTTAAAATGTATTTATTTATTTATTTTTTCAAAAATAAATACAATCGTGTGCTTACGGACTGTATCCCTGCAGACTGTATTGATCTATATTGATATATGATGTATATATTGTGTTTTTTATGTTGATTTAATTTAAAAAAATAATAATAATAACCGCGGCCCGGTGGTTGGGGACCACTGATGTAATGCACTGATTTACTTGGTGGCAAAGCTTAGCTCCATCTACTTTAAATAAGACCAATGTATGATCCTGTAACTACTTGGTATCGGATCGATACCCAAATTTGTGGCATCATCCAAAACTAATGTAAAGTATCAAACAACAGAAGAATAAGTGATTATTACATTTTAACAGAAGTGTAGATGGAACATGTTAAAACAGGAAGTAAGAAGATATTAACAGTAAATTAACAAGTAGATTAATAATAAATGTTTACAGCTTGTCCTTAATAATGTTGACAAAATAATAGAATGTTAAATGACACAATATGTTACTGCATACTTAGACTTAGACTTCCTTTTATTGTCACTCAAATTTGAACTCTACAGTACAGATAAGAACAAAATGTTGTTGCATTAGCTCGTTGTAATGCAGGATAAAAGAGCAATAAGGTGCAGATATAAATAAATATATTGCTGTACAGATAAATATATTGCACTTTTGCATATGCATCCACGTTTATGGATGTATGTTATATTGTCTTTATATTCCAGCGAGTTAATCCGTTTTGGGGGGGAATTGAGGGGATTATTATGATGCGTTCAAGAGTCTGATGGCCTGAGGTAAGAAGCTGTTACAGAACCTGGAGGTTCTGCTACGAAGGCTGCGGAACCTCTTTCTAGAGTCCAGCAGTGAAAACAGTCCTTGGTGTGGGTTGGAGGAGTCTCTACAGATTTTCTGAGCCCTGGTCAGGCAGCGGCTTTTTGCGATTTCCCGGATAGGAGGAAGAGGAGTCCTGATGATCTTTTCTGCCGTCCTCACCACTCTCTGCAGAGACTTCCAGTCTGAGGCATTGCAGGCTCCAGTCCAGACAGAGATGCTCTTGGTCAGCAGGCTCTCTATAGTGCCTCTGTAGAATGTGGGAATGGGGGGAGGGAGCTGAGCTCTTTTCATCCCACGCAAAAAGTGCATTCTACTGCTGAGCTCTTTTTACAAGAGCTCCGATGTGTAGGGACCAGGTTATATTGTCAGTTATCTGCACCCCCAGAAACTTGGTGCTGCTTACCATCTCCACTGCTGTGCCGTTGATGATACGTCAGCAGACTAATTAGGAGCCTTTGTTTGTTTACTTACTACTAAAAGACAAGTTGTCTAGTATGTTCACTATTTTATTTAAGGATTAAATTGCAATAATAAACATTTGTTTAATGTACCCTAAGATTGTTTGTGGCCCCTTTTATTTAGAAAAGTATCGAAAGGCATCGAAAAGTATCAAAATACATTTTGGTACCGCTACCAAGATATTGGTATCGGGACAATCGTAGGCCACACACTTGATCACGACCCCACTGCCACAGGTGTCTTGGCAGTTTAAGGGAAACCCAATTAAGAATACCAATGTCGCCATTATTTTTTTTGCAATACCTTCCAAGATAATTGTTTTTAGCATTTGCTGGAAAATCTCCTCTTCCGCACTCAAAACAAACAAAAACATTTAACTTGTCTGCAAGACGATCCTGCGCGTGGTCGGTAGGCGTGCATACTGACGCCGCACTAATGTATTTGCACTGGATGTGCGAGACTCAGTGGGAGCATCCGAAGGCGTAGCGAGTCAACGTGAAAAGAAACGGAGCATAAACTAATAATACCACCACCTGCGGCGTTTTTTGTTGTCATGACGACCCTAAAAATAGTGCCGCTCCGACTGCGGGGTCCCTCACGCGCAAACCTTCCGAGGTTCTTTGACCTTTTCTGGGTCATGGGATAATACATGCAGCCCAAAGCAGAGACGTGCTGACCAAGGATGCTGCCTTTTAGTCTTTGACGTCCATCAGGGTCATGAGGCAGGGGGGCACCTTTATGATGCACACTGTAGAATCTTCATCAAGCCTTCTCCTGCTCGAAATATAACGCTTTTGTCCGCCATGGTTGGATGTGATGTTTGTTTTGATGAAGTTGACTGTAGGTGTGTGCATGAATGGCTGCCTCTGCTTGACTGCGCTCGTGTGTGTGCACGGACAGAGCCCATCATGCTTGATGGTGTGTGCCCTGACAAACTGCTTTGCACAGTGCAGGAGGCCATGGTGGGGTTTCTTTTTCAAATGTGTTTCATATTTAAAACAGAGCAGTGGTTCAATTGCAAAAATAGACTTAAGTCTGTCACATCATCCTTACAGCAAATACAAATTTGGCCCGTTGCCTCATTCCGTTTGGCCCGCCAAAGGGTGGCGAGCAAATGTAATACATATTAGGGTTGTCTCGATACCAATATTTTGGTACCAGTACCAGTACCAAAATGTAATTCGATACTTTTCTAAACAAAGGGGACCACAAAAAAAATTGCATTATTGGCTTTATTTTATCAAAAAAATCTTAGGGTACATTAAACATATGTTTATTATTGCAATTTAGTCCTTAAATAAAATAGTGAACATACTAGACAACTTGTCTTTTAGTAGTAATGTACAGCTCCACCAATGGACATTGGAGTGTTACATTCAAAGGCAAAATTAAAGTATTGCTAGAAACATAATTTTATATGGGACTTTATTGTATTATATGTATAGTACATGTTCCAAAAAGAAAAAAAGCATAAAACACAGTATATTTAAATATACTAAATGTAAAAAAGCGAATAAATATTTAAAATAATCTAGTTTGGTTACGCCATCATGAGCGCAACACAAGGTTGTAAAAGTTTCAACTACAATTCTAAATAAGATGTCAAAAGCAAACTGAAATCAAATACACACAGCTTAAAGATTGATCAATACCTATTTAAATTTAGTAATACATAAATATGATGATTTATCAAAATATAAAAGAAATATACCTGAACAGAACGCTCATGATGGTTACACCAAAAAGTAACGCTATGAATCGCGTTTTTCCAAGTTTGTGGGGCATTTTTATGCCATTTCCAAGCATCTCCTTTTTATTATCATTGATTTAAAAGGTCAAACTAATGCATATTATACATGCATGCCCTAGTAAACAAAAAAAAAGTCATATTTATTTTGATTGTTACATTTTGAAGTACATTTGTGCAGGTGGGTGCGAATGTACCCATTACCAGAGCTGTACACAGTAAGTAAACAAACAAAGACTCCTAATTAGTCTGCTGACGTATGCAGTAATATATTGTGTCATTTATCATTCTATTATTTTGTCAACATTATAAAGGACAAGCTGTAAAAATTGATTGTTAATCAATTTGTTCATTCACTGTTAATATCTGCTTATTTTCTGTTTCAACATGTTCTATCTACACTTCTGTTAAAATGTAATAATCACTTATTCTTCTGCTGTTTGATACTTTACATTAGTTTTGGATGATACCACAAATTTAGATATCGATCCGATACCAATTAGGTACAGGATCATACATTGGTCATAATTTAATTCCTCATGTGTCCAGGGACGTATTTTCTGAGTTTATAAAAATAATATGAATTTAAAAAAAATATTGACGTAATCATAGTAGTATCGACTAGATACGCTCTTGTACTTGGTATCATTACATTGGATGTCAGGTGTAGTTCCACCGATGGCATTCGTTTACATTGTGACGCCGGTGAGCTATTGTATCCTCCTACGGTGTGTAGTGAAGCATGTTTAGCTATTCCTTGTCCTCCAGTGTTAATGTTACTTGTAAGAAACTTACTTTATTTGTCGCCATGGAGGCGATGATTAGTGATTTAGAAGTCGCTAAAACACTGCCGATTGCGGTTGGACATTAGCCGCTAACTAGCTAGCCATGTCTTAAAGCACCTCTTCCTGAGGGTGTTTCAGTGTTATAACTTCACCTTTATTGTTAGTTTTTAAGCCAAAATGCGTCCATTCTCCCTTTTCTGTCTACACACTGTGTCTGCTTGTAAGTACTCCGTGTGTGTGCGCTGCCGAACATGCTCCTCTGCTCGCAAAACCAGCAACGTCATGACGTGACGACAAGGCACAGTCTTGCCTGTTAAAAAAAAATAATTAAAAAAAATATGGCGAACTGGTACTTTTCAAACAAAATATAGTACCGTTTTTGATTCATTAGTACCGCCATACTGTACTAGTACCGGTATACTGTACAAACCTAGCTGTGAGGGCATGAAATAATGAGGTCTAGTCCAAACATACTTTTGGAGAATTGAACACTGCACAGTTATAATCGCACTGCACGTCTTTTTTGAAGGTGCAACTCCACCTTATGAGATATAATGACATACTTTCTGTGGGTACTGTATGAGCGCTTTCTGCTCTCTTGATGTTTTTTTTTTGTTTTTTTGAAGCATTCACTGAATTTCTCAACATACTAAGTCGAGCACTTCAGATCTGCCCACATGTTCTTCAACAGCACATCAACCCACAGGCCAGCAGCTCTGTCTGCCTGAAATACAGCTACATGGTGTGGAGGAGGGGGGGGGGGATTTCTAGCCTTCCCCCACACACACGTCACATTGTTGGAAGAAACATGTTGAAAAAAATAGTGTAAATAAATAGAAACAAAAGCACATACTCGACCAAAGTGTGCAATGTAGGTTAGCATTACTTAATAAAACCATCTCCACATACATTGTTCAACCTCATGTTTGACACCTGTCATACACTGTAGATCCAAAGTTGATAAACGTTAGAAGGGTGTGAACATGTGGGATGACCAAAACGGGACAAATGAGGACTGCTGCCAAATGTGGAATCTGTGTCAGATTTCTTTTGAATCTGACATTATACAGTACAGTGCTTCCTCACTTAAGAGTGCACCAACTTAAGAATGTTTTGTGTTATGAAGCAACATAGGGGCCCCTAAATAACCATTTAAAGAAGCAATCGTTTAAAAGTTCTAGGGTTTTACGGTATACCGGTATTAGTATAGTACCGCGATACTAATGAATCATATTCGGTACTATACCGCCTCTAAAAAGTATCCGACCCCCACCCACCCGCCCCCGTCATCGTCACATCGTGACATTGCTGGTTTTACGGTCAGAGGAGCATGTTCGGCAGCGCACATACACAGAGTACTTACAAGCAGACACGGTGTGTAGACAGAAAAGGGAGAACGGACACATTTTGGCCTAAGAACTAAAGATAAAGGTGAAGACGTAACACTGAAACGCTCTCAGGAAGAGGTGCTTTAAGACATGGCTAGCTAAAGCCCATCCGCAGTGTTGTAGCTACTTCTAAATCACTAATCCTCGCCTCCATGGCGACAAATAAAGTACGTTTCTTACAAGTAGCATTATCACTGGAGGACAAGGAATAGCTAAACATGCTTCACTACACACCGTAGGAGGATACAATAGCTCACTGGCGTCACAACGTAAACAAATGCCATGGGTGGATCTACACCTAACATCCACTGTAATGATACCAAGTACAGGAGTGTATCTAGTCGATACTACAATGATTACATCGATATTGTTTGGCATCACAACATCTTCTTTCGTTTAAAAAATATATATGTTATATTCATAAACTCAGGAAATATGTCCCCGGACACATGAGGACTTTGAATATGACCAATGTATGATCCTGTAACTACTTGGTATCGGATTGATACCCAAATTTGTGGTATCATCATTCGTCAGTGACTACATGAATAGAAAGTAGATCAGATACACACACACACACACACACAGCACACACACACACACACACACACACACACACACACACACACACACACACACACACACACACACACACAGCCCTCAATACCATGCTGTGATGCAGTATGTCAGCAGGCTCTCAATGGATGAGCGGTAGAAGGTCAGCAGCAGGTTGGAGTCCAGGTTGTACTTTTGCCTCTATTTCTTTGTGGTGTACAGCCCTTTGTTTTTCAACTGTGTTGTTTTTGAAGGGCTTTATGAATAAAGTTGGTATGGTATGGTATGGTACTTCTTGAGGACTCTCAGGAAGTGCAGCCTCTGCTAAACCTTCTTAGTGATGGCAGTAGTGTTCTCTGACCAGGAGATGTTGTCAGATATAAGGACGCCAAGAGACCGGAAGGTGTGGACCCTCTCCACACACTCACCCTTGATGTAGAGGGGGGCTAGGTCAGTACTGTGTTTTCCTGAAGTTGGTTTTCTTGGTGTTCAGAGCAAGGTTGTTCTCTGAGCACCAGTCTGCCAACTTCCGGACCTTCTCTCTGTAGG
>NC_084746.1:37440283-37490283 GCF_033978785.1 Entelurus aequoreus | reverse complement strand
GCGACAAAGTAACTTTTTTACAAGTAGCAGTATCACTGCAGGACGAGGAATAGCTAAACATGCTTTTTAGGGTCCTTTGTCCCTGTACAAAGGACTCCCTGTGGGAGTCCTTTATACAGGGTACTAGAAAATGGATGGATGGATGGATGGCTTCACTACACACCGTAGGAGGATACAATAGCTCACCGGCGTCACCGCTAACAAAAGCTAGCACCCCTGAATGTAAACAAATGCCATGGGTGGATCTACACCTGACATTCACTGTAATGATACCAAGTACAAGAGCGTATCTAGTCGATACTATTATGATTGCATCAATATTTTTTATCGTCACAAAATCTTTTTTCGTTTAAAAAAATTTATATTATGTTTGTATACTCAGGAAATATGTCCCTGGACACATGAGAACTCAAATTATGACCAACGTCTGACCCTGTGACTATTTGGTATCGGATCGATACCTAAATTTGTGGTATCATCCAAAACTAATGTAAAGTATCAAACAACAGAAGAATAAGTGATTATTACATTGTAACAGAACTGTATAAAGAACATGTTGAAACAGAAAATAAGCAGATATTCACAGTAAATGAACAAATAGATTAATAATCAATTTTTACAGCTTGTCCTTAATAATGTTGACAAAATAATAGAATGATAAATGACACAATATGTTACTCCATACGTCAGCAGACTAATTAGGAGGCTTTGTTTGTTTACTTACTACTAAAACACAAGTTGTCTAGTATTTTTCAATATTTTATTTAAGGAATAAATTGTTTTTAGATTGCAATAAGAAACATATGTCTAATGGACCATAAGACTTTATGTTAAAATAAAGCCAATAGTGGCATTTTTGTGGTCCCCTTTATTTAGAAAAGTATCGAAATACATTTTAGTACCAGTACCAAATATTATATCGAGACAACCCTACTACACTGTGTTGGTTTTAGTATCTTTAATGTACAAAAAGGTACATTGCAGTATGTTTGGAAACCACTGAATGTATTTTGATTAAAATGTTTATTTAAATATATTTTTGACAACTTGTAATGTAATCCAATAGAAAAACTTATGACTGTATAAATGTAAACATGTGTTTATTATTGCGGTTCGCATTAGAGTGGAAACGCACTGCATTGTTGACACTTTGCTCATTTATTTGTGTTGTATGTTTTCCTGCTTTTATTGAATTGCCACTTAGGAACAAATGCCCGAATTGGACAGTCCATTAGTTATCAACGAACGCTCCACATCCCCAAGGTAATTTGTCCCCGTAGGATAGCAGCTTTGTTGATTCTGCACAAACAAATATGTCTCCATTTAGAATCCCCGTCTAAGTGAACATCCATCACTCCATTGGAAGACACCAACAATGAGCTCAAACTGCCACTTTCTACACTAACGTCTGGCAGCACACACTTGTTTTACAGACTCTAAACCAGATGTCCCCAACCTTTTTGAAAACAAGAGCTACTTCTTGGGTACTGATTAATGCGAAGGGCTACCAGTTTGATACACACTTAAATAAATTGCCAGAAATAGCCAATTTGCTGAATTTACCTTTAACTCTATGTTATTATTAATAATTAATGATATTTATCTTTGTGGAAACACTGATCATCTTAATGATTTCTCACAATAAATATATATAGAAACAGATAAATATCAATATGCAACACTTTATTTTATATTTTCTCTAAGTGCACATTTTTCAAATTGAACATTTTCAAATGATCACTTCTAAGACAGTCTTGTGAAATCACAATATTCCATTTTAACTAGCTAGCCACTAACATTTTTTAACAAATCATGAATTACTTTGCACCATGTTTGTACACATAATAACTCATGTAAAATACAAAAGTCAACTCTCAAATGTTTAAGTAAATCATGTCACACTTTGAACTGGACACCAAATCTGTTATCTGTTTCTTTGTCAGTTAGTGAAGACCAAGTCTTTAAAATATTTTCTTGGATTTTCAAATTCTATTTGAGTTTTGTCTCTCTTAGAATTAAAAATGTCGAGCAAAGCGAGACCAGCTTGCTAGTAAATAAATAACATTTAAAAAATAGAGGCAGCTCACTGGTAAGTGCTGCTATTTGAGCTATTTTTAGAACAGGCCAGTGGGCTACTCATCTGGTCCTTACGGGTTACCTGATGCCCGCGGGCACCGCGTTGGTGACCCCTGCTCTAAACCATACTTGCCAACCCTCCCGATTTTCCCGGGAGACTCCCAAATTGCAGTGCCCATCCCGAAAATCTCCCGGGGAAACAATTCTCCAGAATTTCTACCGATTTCCACCCGCATAACAATATTGGGGGCGTGCCTTAAAAACACTGTCTTTAGCGTCCTCTACAACAGTGGTCCCCAACCACCAACCCGCGGCCCGGTACCGGTCCGTGGATCGATTGGGCCGCACAAGAAATAAAAAAAATAATTAAAAAAAACATTTTATTTTTTGTTTTTTTTATTAAATCAATATAAAAAACACAAGATACACTTACAATTAGTGCACCAACCCAAAAAAACTCCCTCCCCCATTCACACTCATTCGCACAAAAGGGTTGTTTCTTTCTGTTATTAATATTTCTGGTTCCTACATTATATATCAATACAGTGTGCAGGGATACAGTCCGTAAGCACGCATGATTGTATTTTTTTATGACAAAAAAAAAAAAAAACATACCACGGAGGTCTCAAGTTTGGCAAGTATGCTCTAAACGAGATGGAAAGTCAATCTGCAACTATGAAGCGGGGGGAAGCAACATCTCAGAGATCTTAGCTCATCTTCCTCTGTGTTAACGAGAGAGCAGGGTGCCGTTTTGCTCGGCTGTGCAACAGCTGGATGTAGATGAACTCTCCCGTTCACAGACTATTGCGGTGTTGATAGAGAGAAGAAGCCTTGGAAGAGGTCATTAAGAGCAATCAGCAACAGTCAAGTCTGTTTGAAATGCAAGAAAAAAAGTGCAAAAGGTTTGATGTGCTTTCTGATTTAATAGGATAAGACCGAGAAGAGGAAGAGTAAACAAAGGTACCAAAGACTATAAAAATGGGACCCATAACCTCCCTGCTTGGCACTCAGCAACAAAGGGTTGGAGTTGGGGGTTAAATCACCAAAATGATTCCCGGGCGCGGCGCCGCTGCTGCCCACTGCTCCCCAAGGGGATGGGACAAATGCAGAGGACAAATTTCACCACATCTAGTGTGTGTGTGACAATCATTGGTACTTTAATCTTTAATCTTTAATTTGTCATGTTTACCAAACTATGCAGAATATCTTAAAGGGGAACTGCACTTTTTTGGCAATGATTTACGCAAATCCAACTAACACACACTAAACAGCGTGTGCAAACTATAAAATTGCGTTTACTATTAGTGGCCGTGTTGCGTGTGATCTACAAACCAAGGCGATGCGGACCGGCCTATTTAAATGAGGTTTTTGCATGGCTTTCACCATGGATACACTCATTTACTGTACATTCATGTTAGCTGTGGCGTTTTGCTTGGTTTTGAAACATGCAGTAGACATCAACCACTTTTTTCTGGGCATTTTAGAAGCAGTCCTGCATCTGCTATTGGTACCCACTTAATTAGCCCGCTGAAGGTGCGCTCATGGGAGATGCTGGCACTACCTGCAAGCGTGCGCTCCAGACGCAAGAAAATGCATATTGCAAGAAGCTTTTTCCGTATACAGTGTACATAAAATAACAAACGTTAACCTTTTTTAAATGTCTGTATACAACAAAACCCATCAACCAAATGTGTTTCAATCAGTTACTGAAGTCACCCAGCAGAAGGAAAATTAGAAAATAATATTGCTGAATAGACAATATGTCGAATATTTGAATTTTTGACAGACATGCATATGAAAGAGCTGCTCCTTTCTCACAGCTATTTCTGTGCATCTGCCAGTTTGCATAAGTTTTTGGACATACTAAATATAGATGCAAAACATCTCCCACAGTACAGTTTTAGTCTTGAAAAATCACACCGCGTGTGCTACATAATCATACTTGCAACTCCTCCTCCTAGTATTGTGGGCATTCTGATGATCAGTACTAGAGATGTCCGATAATGTCTTTTTTGCCTATATCCGATATTCCGATATTGTCCAACTCTTAATTACCGATTCCGATATCAACCGATACCGATGTATACAGTCACGGAATTAACACATTGTGACGGACTCAAGCCGCCTTGTGGGTTCCATGGACCATCAAATAGCGACATCTCTGAGCAGTTTGACCTTTGTTTTATTTTTTCAAACAAAACCTCAGTCCCGGTCGCTTTTCAGCTCCTCTCCTCCGCTTGCTCGCTCGTCGTCTCGGGCTCTCCTCCTCTCTCGCTCCGCGTCAGCTTTTCGTTGGCTCCTTCCAGCCTTTTTTTTCCATCTCTCTCTGCTGCTCCCCTTTTCTTCAGCTAGAGGAGATTGGATGATCGTGCCCTGAGAGAGCATGAGGAGGTTGAGGTGGGCAGAATTGGGGGGGGGGGGGGGGGTGTATTGTAGCGTCCCGGAAGAGTTAGTGCTGCAAGGGGTTCTGGGTATTTGTTCTGTTGTGTTTATGTTGTGTTTATGTTGTGTTACGGTGCGGATGTTCTCCAGAAATGTGTTTGTTATTCTTGTTTGGTGTGGGTTCACAGTGTGGCGCATATTTGTAACAGTGTTAAAGTTGTTTATACGGTCACCCTCAGTGTGACCTGTATGGCTATTGATCAAGTATGCCTTGCATTCACTTGTGTGTGTGAAAAGCCGTAGATATTATGTGATTGGGCCGGCACGCAAAGGCAGTGCCTTTAAAGTTTATTGGCACTCTGTACTTCTCCCTACGTCCATGTACCACTCCATACAGCGGCGTTTTAAAAAGTCATAAATTGTACTTTTTGAAACCGATAGCACTAATTTCCGATATTGCATTTTAAAGCATTTATCGGCCGATAATATCAGCAGTCCGATATTATCGGACATCTCTAATCAGTACATATTCTGTATATAAATACATAGACACGTGGGCCCCTGTGTGTACTATTGGTGTTGCGGGTGATCAACTAAGACTACATGTGCAATTGATAACAAGTGCAAAAGTGGCACAGTCTGCCATATTTAAATGAGAATTTACTTGTACACTGGCTGTCGCCATGGAGACAGTCATTTGCCCTCCACATTTATGGCATCATATGGTCCAATCTGTGGCGTTTCGTCATGTTGTTGAAATGCAGCACACAAATATAATGTATATCTCCAAGGGAGAAGCACCAAATATATATATTATATACAAATATAATCTATATCCCCTACGGAAGAAACTCATTTGGACCGCTTGTACCCGTGATCTTTTCATCACAACACAAAGCTCATGTTCATATGGGAGATGTATTATATTGACCATATGAAACAAAACAGTATTTAAAAAAAAATGCCATCAGACACAAAGACATGTTAATTGAATTTGTTTTAATGAGCCCCATAAGTCATTCAGCATCTATTAATTAATAAAATGATATTTGTATTTTACACCGTCCAAATGTGAAAATATATTTTCTCTCTCTCAATTGTCTGTCCTTGCAGCACGATCGCACCCTTCCTCACAGCCGTTTGTGCGTAACTGTGCCAGTTTTCACAAATATTCTAGACGTGCTACATATAGACGCAAAACAGCACCTGCAGAACAGTTTTAGTGTGGATAAATCACATTGTCCTTCTTCCAGTATTGTGGGTGTTTTAATTGTCAGCAATTATTCTGCATATACAGTCCACCAACACAGACTCATTCAATGATTGAGCTCCTTATTTTGCTCAATTCAGAGACGCAACCCTCGCGCATGAGCTTAGTAAATAAACATAAGGCTAGACTGACTCACGGCGTCACAATGCAAACAAACGCCATGGGTGGATCTACAACTGACATCAACTGAAATGATACCAAGAACAAGAGCGTATCTAGTCGATACCACTATGATTACATCGATATTTTTTAGCATCACAAAATCTTTTTCCGTTTATTTATTTATTTTTATTACGTTTATAAACTCAGGAAATACAACAGAAGTGTAGATGTTAAACATGTTAAAACAGAAAATAACCAGATATTAACAGTAAATGAACAAGTAGATTAATAATACATTTTTAGTTTGTCCTTAGTAATGTTGACAAAATAATAGAATGATAAATGACACAATATGTTACTGCATACGTCAGCAGACTAATTAGGAGCCTTTGTTTGTTTACTTACTACTAAAAGACAAGTTGTCTCGTATGTTCACTATTTATTTAAGGACAAACATGCAATAATAAACATATGTTTAATGTAGCCTAAGATTTTTTTGTTAAAATAAAGCCAATGATGCCATTTTTTGTGGTGCCCTTTATCTAGAAAAGTATCGAAAAGTATCGAAATACATTTTGGTACCAGTACCAAAATATTGGGATCGGGACAACCCTACCTGTAATGATTCCCATGTACCGGTAATTTGTACTGTATCGGTTCAAATGTGAAAGACACCCATCTTATATACTGTACATTATAAACCTTAACGACCCTGCAATCGGGTCCGTAAATAATAAGACAAAGGGTTTTGTTTTTATAACGAATTTTAAAAGCTATGTTTCCATTCGTCTCTGAACTAAAGAAGACATCTTGAGCCTCAACACAATCGCCATTAGTCATATTCTGTTCTTCTCCACAGGAATCTGGGGAAGTCTGGCTTGCGTGTCTCCTGTCTGGGCCTTGGTGAGTACATTTAATTAGCCGTCTACTGATCTTACAAGCATTCAAGTGCAAACTCAAGTGACCTGTGGGCTTTGGAGTCAGAATGTGGTGCAGGCACAGAAATGAGTTTTCATTAGAATATTTTGTCATCGTATGCATTTTTCACTTGTGAGAAAATTCAAATCCTGTTTGTAGATTGGTAATATTTTTCTTGTTAATATTTAATCACACAGCACAATAATTGCCCATATTCAATGCACGCCGGATTATAAACACTTTTTAATTTCGTTCGTTTAGTTTATTGTGTGCGTGTGTGTGCATACCGGCTTTATATTAGTTGTGTGTGCATAGCAGCAGTGTGTGAATGTGTATACATTCATGTGTGCGCATAGCAGTGTGTGTGTGCACCAGAGGTGGGACCAAGTCATTGCTTTGCAAGTCACAAGTAAGTCTCAAGTCTTTGCCCTCAAGTCTCGAGTCAAGTCCCGAGTCAAGACAGGCAAGTCCCGAGTCAAGTCCAAAGTCAAGACTGGAAAGTCTCAAGTCAAGTCCCAAGTCCTGCATTTTGAGTTTCGAGTCCTTTCAAGTCCTTTTAACCACAGACTAATATTTTTACACAGATTGCGTATGCTTTTAAAACGCTGTAATTATTTATTAAAACAAGTGCATTTGAAATTGCAGGAAAAAAAATAGTGCTGACATTGCAATTCATAATAGCACTATTAACCAGTCATTTTAATAGTTTAAACAATTTTAAACATTTAACTCATTCCTTTACAGAATAAACACATTTGCAAAAACAAGTGCAACTGTACTTATTTGTACTAAAGTGTTAACATTGTATTTCCATGGCATATTGCTTTGTAACTAGTTCCACAGCAGTTTCTATCCTGTTCTTACCTTATCTCATTGATCTCATCTCATACTGTATGTGTGTTGATGTGTGCGTACACATGAAAAACGTAACAAATACATGAACATAACAATGAACAGAGTTGTACTTTTTAAATGTCAGGGCCCTATGCAATATGTACACATATTCTTAATATAGTATACATTTTAACTGACCCTTATTTGACTATGTTTTTCTTATTGTAGGTGGCTAAAATATGCGGTGCTGCTGACCGCCGTCTGTTACGTTACTGTGTGTGATACATTGACTAACGTAACGTTAGGTGTAGGTACCTCATGCAACCCTGCTTAAAAAATTATCACTTGATAAAAAGTATGAATAAGGTAGCGAACTGCAGTGGACGCAACAGATTGCCGTGTTTGCAATGACGTTATAACCACAGACATCTTATAAGTAGACGCAGCATTGGTTGCTGTGTCGCAAGCAATTTGGCTGCCATCTTGAAGTGGTGATGAGGAGCCGGCGAACAGCCTAAACTGACAGTTGACAGGTAGAACACAAAGATGCCGGGCTGGTGTTCAGCGTTTTCCTACTTAAATGAGCGGACTGTTGAAAATAGGAATCGGGGGATTACTTTTCACAAGTAAGATTTAACATTAACGTACTATTGGTTGTATTTTGTGAAAATAATATTACCACAGAGTTGAGAAGGAGCAAAAATCTTCAATATTTGTATTTGAAAATCACAAATAAATCTTCTGGGGGAGGATTACCCCCCTACAGGGGTTTGGTTTACAAACTTTCAGCCCCACCTAAAACAAAATTCACCAGCCGCCACTGATTATGATGCATTCTCATTTTAGGCAAAATATAAGACAATACTTTCTTAACAGTATAATTGTAACCAGGAATAAGTCTTCAAGTAACAATATTCAAATACTAACATTGTTGAGTTAGACAGCATTTGGTTTTATTCTGAATCCAGTGAAACAGATTGGTGGTTTTAGCTGATATAAAGACTTTCAGGTGTTTATACAGTATATGTTTAAGTATTTGGCAGACGCTTTTATCCAAAGCGACATAGATAAAAAATACATACATAACAATCACTGTAAACATTATTCATTTAAGGGAAGAATGTAATACAAAATATCAATACAAAGTGTCAAGACAGAATAAACTCTCTGCTGCTGCAGCAACAGAGATACAGTCTATAGGTCCCTAAAATATATAGCTATCTAATGTATTTATACATTGTTTATGTAGTTAAGTTAAGTTAAAGTACCAATGATTGTCATAGCATGTATATATAACCTAATCATACTGTTTCTTCAATTTAAAAATAGCTGACCGTTTTTTTTCCCCTTCTCTGGGATTATATTCCCAGTTTTGATCTCGGACGTCTGGTCACTTATAGTGTATAAGAATATTATATTACTGTTAAGCAAACTATGAATAATAAAACACGCCAAAACATGTGTCCTTTATCATAGCGACACGTATGACAAAAACCGCGTGACAATCAGTGATATTCAGTGAGGTAAGATGAATTAAATGCGCTGACAGTTCATTGCTCCTGCCAAATGAATTGCACTGAGTGGAGCGGATCACCACTCCAAGATGGCGGCCTTGCGTCTCGTCTGTGCCAGTAGGCAGTAGCGCTCGATGCTGCGTACCCTTATAAGATGTCTATGGTTATAACGTTAGCAGTGAGTTTGCAGCCTCACTGATTTAACTACACAGCAAATAAAAGTCATGTTACTTAGCCAATAAACGTTAGATTACATTCAAAACTTACCCTTCTTTGTGCATCTTCAAGTGTTGAACGAAGTTGGAAGTTGTTGCGTCTCCGTCTGTAACATTCCAACTGCGTGATTTGCATACGGCAATTCGTTTTTTGTTGACCAAGTCGTAGTTTTAATACCCGAATGAAACCAACTTTGGCATAATTGTTTCTCACAGGCGCGTTGTTTGACAACTCATGTTCGGTGGTTGTCCTGCAATTTGATTGGATGAATGCTGTGGGATGAAAACAACGTAGATCTAATTTGATTGGCTGTTGTACTGAGAGCACACACGCTGACAGGAACAACTTGCTGATAGACACGCACGTAGAAAATGAAAGATACGGAGAGCTCCCAAATAACTTTTTAATCTTTGGGTTTTGGGGAAAGTAGCAAGTCATGTCAAGTCAAAAGGCTCAAGTCCAAGTGAAGTCACAAGTCATTGATGTTAAAGTCTAAGTCGAGTTACAAGTCTCTTTACATTTTGTCAAGTCGAGTCTAAAGTCATCAAATTCATGACTCGAGTCTGACTCGAGTCCAAGTCATGTGACTCGAGTCCACACCTCTGGTGTGCACCATCTTGCCTGCAGGAGTTGACACAAAACAAAACAATGCAGAGAAAACATGATTGTGTGTTTTCCAAGACCAGCGCACCCTGAGGAACATTTTTTGATAGAAATTCTGTGAATGAGTCTGTCAGTCATGTCTGCAGTGATATTTACAGGAGTGACGACAGGAAATTAAATACACATATTTGTAGAAATAAATAATCCACCATTTGTTATGATTGTCATTTTGAAGTAGCTCTGTTACATTACGTATATGCAGTGATGGGCAAGCTACTTGGAAAATGTAGGAAGCTAAGCTGCAGGTTACTCTCGACTAACTGTAGCTAAGATACAAATGAAGCTATCTATGGAGAATTGTAGCAAGCTACACTACAAGCTACACGGCATAGTTACCGTATTTTTCTAACTACAAGGCCCACTTAAAATCCTTTAATTTTCTCAAAAATCGACAGTGCACCTTATAAACCCGGTGCGCCTAATGTACGAATAATTCTGGTTGTGCTTACCGACCTCAAAGTTATTTTATTTGGTACATGGTGTAATGATAGGTGTGACCAGTAGATGGTAGTCACACATAAGAGATACTTGTAGACTGCAATATGACTCAAGTAAACAACACCAAAATGTTATTTGTTCCATTGAAAATATAGAACATTACACATTGCAAATCTACCAAAATCTTTTAGGTACGACTTTGGTAAGCTATGAAGCCGCACCGCTTGATGGATTGTACTGTGCTTCAACATACAAGTATCATTATGGTGTGTGTATAAGGCAAGACATATTATCTGGCGTTTTGTTTTGCAATATTATGCTAAAGCAACTTCTGGTACCTGATCTGCAGAAGTCCTGAGAAATTATGCACGTCAGCCTTTGTAGTCCGTGAGACGCCGTAGTCGATAAGCTTCTTCTTTTCCTCCATCTTCTTGTTATGGGACATTCATCCTCCGCTGTTGCCATTTCTAATATAAAGTAGTGTAAAGTTCTTACTTATATCTGTCAGTAAACTCGCCATGGTTAGAGTGTCCGCCCTGAGATCGGTAGGTTGGAGTTCAAATCCCAGCCGAGTCATACCAAAGACTATAAAAATGGGACCCATTACCTCCCTGCTTGGCACTCAGCATCAAGGGTTGGAGTTGGGGGTTAAATCACCAAAATGATTCCCGGGCGCGGCGCCACTGCTGCCCACTGCTCCCCAAGGGGATGGGTCAAATGCAGAGGACAAATTTCACCACATCTAGTGTGTGTGTGACAATCATTGGTACTTTAATCTTTTTAATCTTTAAAATGATATGCTAAAACATACCGGTGTAGTGAGTTTACATTATTCACCCAAGGAACTTTAGTTATTTTCACGGGACACATTTCCGCCGTTGTTGTTGCACTAGTGAGCCATGGATGAGGAGATGCTGCTTCGTTATTGATTGAAGTAAAGTCTGAATGTCATTAAAACAGTTAGCTCCATCTTTTGACACTTCTTCCACTCCCGCTGCAACAAAGATGATGGGGAGAAGATGCTGTCGAAGGTGAGCCACGTAAATAAGACCGCACACAAAACGGCGCATCCTGAAGCGACTGTCAGAAAGCAACTTGAAGATTATCTGTAAAACATCATCTATGCAACATTTTGACCAAAGAACCACCATTACATGTTATGTAGACCACAAGGAAGTCTTTTACATTTAGAAAAAAATCATAATATGACTCCTTTAATGCGCCTTAAAAGCCTACTGAAACCCACTACTACCGATCACACAGTCTGATAGTTTATATATCAATGATGAAATCTTAACATTGCAACACATGCCAATACGGCCGGGTTAACTTATAAAGTGCAATTTTAAATTTCCCGGGAAACTTCCGGCTGAAAACGTCTAGGTATGATGACGTTTGCGCGTGACGTCAAGGGTTGAAGCGGAAGTATTGGGACACATTGTATCCCAATACAAACAGCTCTGTTTTCATCGCAAAATTCCACAGTATTCTGGACATCTGTGTTGGTGAATCTTTTGCAATTTGTTCAATTAACAATGGAGACTGCAAAGAAGAAAGCTGTAGGTGGGATCGGTGTATTAGCGGCTGGCTGCAGCAACACAACCAGGAGGACTTTGAGTTGGATAGCAGACGCGCTACCGTGAGTAAGCTGCTTTCTTCCAAACATTTGATCGCTTGCCCGTCCGTGCGTGGCGCTATGTGCATGTCACGTACGTAACTTTGGGGAAATATATGTTTCTTGCCGACTCTGATGGTGGCAGGAGTGTCGTCGAAAGCTACAGCGCCCGCCGCCGCGCCGCTGTCCTCACCTTGACTTCCTCCGTCTCCGGGCCGCTGACCGCATCGATGATCGGGTGAAGTCCTTCGTCGCGCCGTCGATCGCTGGAACGCAGGTGAGCACGGGTCATGATGAGCAGATGAGAGCTGGCGTAGGTGGAGAGCTAATGTTTTTAGCATAGCTCTGTCGAGGTCCGGTAGCTACGTTAGCTTCAACGGCGTCGTTAGCAACAGCATTGCTAGGCTTCGCCAGGCGGTACAGCATTAACCGTGTGGTTACAGGTCCAGAGTTTGGTAGTATTGTTGATCTTCTGTCTATCCTTCCAGTCAGGGGCTTATTTCGTCTGTTTCTATATGCAGTTAAGCACGATGCTATCACGTTAGCTCCGTAGCTAAAGCGCTTCGCCAATGTATTGTCGTGGAGATAAAAGTCACTGTGAATGTCCATTTTGTGTTCTCGACTGTCATTTTCAAGAGGATATGGTATCCGAGGTGGTTTAAAATACAAATCCGTGATCCACAATAGAAAAAGGAGAGAGTGTGGAATCCAATGAGCCCTTGTACCTAAGTTACGGTCAGAGCGAAAAAAGATACGTCCTGCACTGCACTCTAATCCTTCACTCTCACGTTCCTCATCCACGAATCTTTCATCTTGGCTCAAATTAATGGGGTAATCGTCGCTTTCTCGATCCGAATCGCTCTCGCTGCTGGTGTAAACAATGTGCAAATGTGAGGAGCTCTTCAACCTGTGACGTCACGCTACTTCCAGTACAGGCAAGGCTTTTTTATCAGCGACCAAAACTTTATCATCGATGTTCTCTACTAAATCCTTTCAGCAAAAATATGGCAATATCGCGAAATGATCAAGTATGACACCAGAGAATGGATCTGCTATCCCCGTTTGAATAAGAAAATTTCATTTCAGTAGGCCTTTAAAATCCGGTGCGCCTTCTGTATGAAAATAGACCTGAATAGACCTGCTCATCGGCAGTGCGCCTTATAATCCGGTGCGCCCTATGGTCCGGAAAATACGGTAGCTTGCGACATCGAAGCTACATTTAACGCATTTCTATCTATGGGCCCACATGTATAATATCAATGTTCATGTAACTGAGAGTGTACAAGGGTCCATTTCTATTAACTATCTGTCATTTAGCTGGGGACACCCTACAACAGGGGTCGGGAACCTTTTTGGCTGAGAGAGCCATGAAAGCCAAATATTTTAAAATGTATTTCCGTGAGAGCCATATAATATTTTTTAACACTGAATACAACTAGATTTATCTGAGAGACAGATACAGTCATCAAAAGAGCCGCATCTGGCTCGAGAGCCATAGGTTCACTAACCCTGCTCTACAACTACATCTAGGGGTCCCTGCACCCCACTCTATGTATTTATTTAGTTTGCCTTTTCTTTGGTCCACCCCTATAATGTTATTCATTTTCTCTACCTACAGTGAAAAAACAGCATCTATCTATATCTTGACAAAAAAAAAAACAATGACTTGTGTGTTGTTTGGGAACAGTTGGTAATGGTTATGTGCAGTAAAACTTTTAATAAACTCACCTTAATGTGTGTTCCTAAATTTTGTGTTCCACATCTTTGATGAAGAGAGCAGTTATGATTTTAGTTTGGAGAGTAAACAACCAAAAACTACTGGGCAGTGTATTCACAAAGTGCATACATTAGTCTAAATATGGCCAAGGACACGCATTATTGTGGGTTTCCTGCACGTCGTTTTCATCACTAAAGGAAAAATCTAATCTGCGGGAGAGAATTCCACTGACATTTTCAAATATATATATTTTTTCGAGTGGTCAGCTTGAAGCGTCCCTCTGTCTCCGACTCCCTTGTCGTCATGTGACATGAGGGCGTGACTGTTAGGATTTTGCTTACTAGTTTCGATGATTCGCCTTATCTTGCCTCTGATTGGCCAGTCCGTAATGTTTCGCCCTAACCATAGCCAATTGTGACTCATCATACAAACACCAACCAATCATCATGGATGTTCTCCATATGTATGGATGTTCTCATTCATCCAGGTCATTGGATTTTATACATATTTTTCTTTCTTCTAGATTCGCAGTCTATTTTCTCTCTCTGTAGTTGGTAGCGATGATGTAAGTTACCTCGCTAAATGGGTCTAAAAGCAGCTAAGCTACTGCCAAGCTACTGGGAAACTAGGTTAAGCTACGTAGCTTAGGTTCATGTAGCTTGCTACTGCCCATCACTGTGTATATGTTTAAAATGGTGCCAACTATTAAACGCTAAAATATTTTATCCAGCTCTTGGACTGCATCAAATAGTTTTTTTTTATTAAATACATTTATGTATAGTATTCAGCGAAACATCATCCTCTATCATTTATGGATGTGAATTTATAGCTACAATACTGCGATTGTCGTACAGCTCTTGAGCCTCTTTCAGCTGTAGTCAGATAACAGGCGCGGCCTGTCCATTTTCCACTAGGTTAGAACAGGAAGCATATACCACTTGCAGTTTGATAGCTTTGAGATGCTAAGGGAAGAGAGTGGACCTTAGGTGTGCGGCCGTGCATTTTATGCGTGTTTATTGTTGTGTTGCCTGATTAGAAATGACCCTGCATATGGGCCCTTGCTGACATTGTCTACTCGCCTGTTCTTTAATCCTTCATTGTACAACATCAACACTGCATATACACTAATACAAATCCCCCAAAGAGCCATGTAATATGATACAGTATAATATTGTAGCGATGTAGATTTTCTTGTCAGACACTAGACTAGTGTTGTCCTGATACCAATATTTTACAGTTTTACTGATACCAAAACATATTTCTATACTTATCTAAATAAAGGGGACCACAAAGAAATTGCATTATTGGCTTTATTTTAACACAAAATCTTAGAGTACATTAAACATATGTTTATTATTGCAATTTAGTTCTTAAATAAAATAGTGAACAGACTAGACAACTTGTCTTTTAGTAGTAAGTAAACTAACAAAGACTCCTAACATATTGTGTCATTTATCATTCTATGTTTGTGTCAACATTATAAAGGACAAGCTGTAAAAATGGATTATTAATCTACTTGTTCATTTACTGTTAATATCTGCTTATTTTCTGTTTCAACATGTTCTATCTACACTTCTGTTAAAATGTAATAATCACTTATTCTTCTGTTGTTTGATACTTTACATTAGTTTTGGATGATACCGCACATTTGGGTATCAATCCGACACCAAGTAGTTACAGGATCATACATAGGTCATATTCAAAGTCCTCCTGTGTCCAGGGACATATTTCCAGAGTTTATAAACATATTATGAATGTTTAAAAAGGAAAAACTATTTTGTGATGCTAAAAAATATAGATGTAATCATAGTAGTATCGACTAGACAAGCTTCTGTACTTGGTATCATTACAGTGGATGTCAGGTGTAGATCCATCCATGGTGTTAGTTTATATACAGGAACGCTATTTTTTTGTTAGCGGTGATGCCGGTGAGCTACGGTGTGTAGTGAAACATGTTTAACTAGTCCTCGTCCTGCAGTGATAATGATACTTGTAAGAAACATACTTTATTTGTTGCCATGGAGGCGAGGATTAGTGATTCAGAAGTAGCTAAAACACTGCCGACTGCGGATGGATGTTAGCTGCTAGCTAGCTAGCCATGTTTTAAAGCACCTCTTCCTGAGGGTGTTTCAGTGTTATAACTTCACCTTTCTCTTTAGTTTTCAGACCAAAATGCGTCCATTCTCCCTTTTCTGTCTACTTACTGTGTCTGCTTGTAAGTACTCTGTGTGTATAGTACCGATTGTGATTCATTAGTATCGCGGTACTATACTAATACTGTTTTGTCCAGTGTGTACCCCGCCTTCTGCCCGATTGTAGCTGAGATAGGCTCCAGCGCCTCCCGCGACCCCGAAAGGAATAAGCGGTAGAAAATGGATGGATGGATATACTAATACTGGTATACCGTACAACCCTACACTGGACACACTCTTAAAATGTACTGCATCATGCCGAAATTCAAAAACAGCACACCCGTCAATAATCAGCGGGACGGGAGAATGGACTGCATCAGATTTGTGATGTTTCGTCGGATAGTGTCTCCTCGGGTCGTGTTCCTTTGAAACTGCGTTTACTTCTTTACAAAGTAAACATAACTTTTGGTAAATGTAAAGTCCGGTCACTGTTAAAAGTCCAATTTTCAGTCACTACTTAAAGGCCTACTGAAATGAATTTTTTTATTTAAACGGGGATAGCAGATCCATTCTATGTGTCATACTTGATCATTTCGCGATATTGCCATATTTTTGCTGAAAGGATTTAGTAGAGAACATCGACGATAAAGTTCGCAACTTTTGGTCACTGATAAAAAAAGCCTTGCCTGTACCGGAAGTAGCGTGACGACACAGATTGAAAGACTCCTCACATTTCCCCATTGTTTACACCAGCAGCGAGAGCGATTCAGACCGAGATAGCGACGATTACAGCCCTTTGAGACACTTGTGATTTAGGGCTATATAAATAAACATTGATTGATTGATTGAATTTGAGCGAGGATGAAAGATTCGTGGATGAGGAAAGTGAGAGTGCAGGACTAGAGTGCAGTGTAGGACGTGTCTTTTTTCGCTCTGACCGTAACTTAGGTACAAGGGTTCATTGGATTCCACACTTTCTCCTTTTTCTATTGTGGATCACGGATTTGTATTTTAAACCACCTCGGATACTATATCCTCTAGAAAATGAGAGTCGAGAACGCGAAATGGACATTCACAGTGACTCTTATCTCCACGACAATACATCGGTGAAGCACTTTAGCTACCGAGCTAACGTGATAGCATCGTGCTTAAATGCAGATATAAACAAAAGAAATAAGCCCCTGACTGGAAGGATAGACAGAAGATCAACAATACTACTATCAGGAGACACCGAACCAAACACTGGACCTGTAACCACACGGTTAATGCTGTGCCGCCTGTCGAAGCCTAGCAATGCTGTTGCTAACGACGCCATTGAAGCTAACTTAGCTACAGGACCTCGTCAGAGCTATGATAAAATCATTAGCGCTCCACCTACGCCAGCCCTCATCTGCTCATCAACACCTGTGCTCACCTGCGTTCCAGCGATCGACGGCGCGACGAAGGACTTCACCCGATCATCGATGCGGTCGGCGGCTAGCGTCGGATAGCGCGTCTGCTATCCAGCTCAAAGTCCTCCTGGTTGTGTTGCTGCAGCCAGCCGCTAATACACAGATCCCACCTACAGCTTTCTTCTTTGAAGTCTCCATTGTTCATTAAACAAATTGCAAAAGATTCACCAACACAGATGTCCAGAATACTGTGGAATTTTGTGATGAAAACAGAGCTGTTTGTATTGAGATACAATGTGTCCGAATACTTCCGTTTCAACCATCGACGTCACGCGCAAACGTCATCATACATTGACGTTTACAACCGGAAGTTTCGCAGGAAATTTAAAATTGCACTTTATGAGTTAACCCGGCCGTATCGGCATGTGTTGCAATGTTAAGATTTCATCATTGATATATAAACTATCAGACTGTGTGGTCGGTAGTAGTGGGTTTCAGTAGGCTTTTAAAAGGGTGTCCCGATACAACTTTTTCACTTCTGATACAATACCGTTATTAGAGTCTTGAGTGCTGGCCAATACAAATATTAATCTGATGCGATATCAACACGAATCGTAGCACATCCTTTTATCGTTTTGTAGTGTGGAATGCAACAAAAGGTTTGATCAAGTGAAATTAGTCAGAAAACAATGGTAGGTATAAAAAACAATAACCTTATGACAGATTTATGCTTTAGAAATACTTTTTAAAAGTCATTTTGCGAACACCTATTGGGAGCCACGAGTGTAATGTCTCAGAAACAAAGACATTGGCTTTCGACCCACACAAAAACTCACATAGCTGTCAGTAATTTCTCTTTGAGGCCAAGCCGGCATGTGGTTAATATTCTAAATGTTCTACCATGTCTAAAAATAAGTTGACATTTTAACACAAGCTCCAAAGCCTACAGGATTAAGCATTTGGCTGTGATAGTTTTAGCGGTCCAACATTTTTTGACATTGATATTCCGTTCAACAGGCACATGGGTGACGTTCGGAGGTCAGATTCCTGATGAGGTAAGACATCATGTCAACTTCCATCCCTCAGCCATTACAAGCCAAGAGCACATGTTGTAACGCATTCACTGATGCCACCGGCTACTAAGCACTGACACCCAATTACGTGACCCAATGTGGGCGTAAATGAAGGGTCGATGCTAGTTGCTCTTAGTTGATCCTGTAACTATCTTCACGAACAGTGACTGAAAACTGAAACGTGAACATTTCTATTACATTACAAATAGATAATTAACACGTAGAATAAGTAGTAATTTGCCAGCATTGGAGTTTTCCCAAACCATTCACCCGCCATTATAAATGACATTGATTTATATCGCGGTACCACGGTTTTCATAAACTCTACTTTTCATATGATTCATTTTTTGTCCAAAAAATGCCACTATATAGTAGTGTTGTCCCGATTTCAATATTTTGGTACCGGTACCAAAATGTATTTCGATACTTTTCGATACTGTAAAAATGGATTATTAATCTACTTGTTCATTTACTGTTAATATCTGCCTATTTTCTGTTTTAACATGTTCTATCTACACTTCTGTTACAATGTAATAATAACTTATTCTTCTGTTGTTTGATACTTTACATTAATTTTGGATGATACCACAAATTTGGGTATCGTTCCGATACCAAGTAGTTACAGGATCATACATTGGTCGGGCAGCATGTGGAAGAGGGGTTAGTGCGTCTGCCTCACAATATGAAGGTCCTGAGTAGTCCTGAGTTCAATCGGGATCTTTCTGTGCGGAGTGTGCGTGTCCTCGCCGTGACTGCGTGGGTTCCCTCCGGGCAACGTTCCCTCTAAGGTGCGCACCTGCGCAATTGCGCACTGCTCAAGCGTCCTCTGCGCACAGCAAATATATGCCGCGCACCAAATCAAATCCCATCTGAATTCTAAACAAAATAAACACATTTATTCTGTGTAATTTTGCAATGCAACTGTGAGTGACAGTGACAACAAGCGGCCCTAACGGTGTTCATAAACACCGTTCAATTGAACACCATTCAATTATTGTAACGTCTATCGAGATGCTTCGAGGACAGGAATTATATTGATCACTTTATTGAGCAAAACTGTTTACATTCGGCCACAACCACACCAAAAACATGAGTAAAAAACTTCTATCTCGAAAAACTAGTCATTTTCTGCCGTACAAACCAGGCCAAAACCAACTTGTCATCTGTCACCAACACGCATACCACTAAGCCACTGGTGCGTTTATGGCCACACAAAAAGTCGGACAACTCAAACACCACACAAAGTTACACTATGACTCCTCAGTCATACGTGTGCTTATTCTACTGTCATTTATTATTGATGTTAATTTATTTATATTAATCATGGAATGCTGTTACTAGAAAAAGTTACAGGAATGCACACTTCATCCTATGCTTACATTTCATTGTGCAACATGAGGATGTTTAAGGGGAACTAAATGTGATCTCTGAAAGGGGTACAAATGATTTCCAAAGCAGGACCCCCACCCAGACATATTGTACAATACTAATCCATAGTTTATGAAAAACAAGATTTCTTTTATTTTCATTACAAGTGGGCCAGATCAGTATTTCAAAATAATCTCATGAAAATGACTCCTCTCATTTGAGTGTCATTATAAAAGATTGGTTTGAGACAGGTGTGCTGCTGGTATTGCCACGTGTGATGTTGCTCATATGTGCTCCACTGAATGCTCAGGGAGTTTTTGTGTTTGCTCAGACACATGAACAATTAGAGGGAACATTTCCTGCGGGTACTCCGGCTTCCTCCCACTTCCAAAGACATGCACCTGGGAATAGGTTAATTGACAACACTAAAATTGGCCCTAGTGTGTGAATGTGAGTGTGAATGTTGTCTGTCTATCTGTGTTGGCCCTGTGATGAGGTGGCGACTTGTCCAGGGTGTACCCCGCCTTTCGCCCGTTTGTAGCTGAGATAGGCTCCAGCGCCCCCCGCAACCCCGAACGGAATAAGCGGTAGAAAATGGATGGATGGATGGCATTGGTCATAATTTCAAACAATCAATCAATCATTCAAAGTTTACTTATATATACCCTAAATCACGAGTGTCTCAAAGGGCTGCACAAGCCACAATGACATCCTTGGCTCAGATCCCACATCAGGGCAAGAAAAAACTCAACCCAATGGGATGATAATTCAAGTTCTCATGTGTCCAGGGACGTATTTCCAGAGTTTATAAACATAATATGAATGAAAAAAAAAAAAAAAAAGATTTTGTGATGCTAAAAAATATAGATGTAATCATAGTAGTATCGACTAGATACACTCTTGTACTTGGTATCATTACAGTGGATGTCAGGTGTAGATCCACCCATGGCGCTTGTTTACATTGTGATGCCAGTGAGCTGTTGTATCCTCCTGTAGTAAAGCATGTTTAGCTATTCCTCGTCCTGCAGGGATGATACTTGTAAGAAACTTACTTTATTTGTCGGCATGGAGGCGAGGATTAGTGATTTAGAAGTAGCTAAAATACTGCAGACTGCGGATGGACATTAGCTGCTAGCTAGCTAGCCATGTCTTAAAGCACCTCTTCCTCAGGGCGTTTCAGTGTTATAACTTCATGTCTATCTTTAGTTTTTTAGCCAAAATGCGTCCATTCTCCCTTTTCTGTCTACACATTGTGTTTGCTTGTAAGTACTCCGTGTGTATGTGCGCTGCCAAACATGCTCCTCTGCTCGTAAAACCAGCAATGTCATGACGTGACGCCGTCATGCCAGTTAAAAAAATAAAAAAATAAATACATTGGGAACCGGTACTTTTCAAAAGAGAGTATAGAACCGTTTTTGAATCATTAGTACCGCGATACTATACTAGTACTGGTATACCGTACAACCCCCACAGTATATCATATCATATATTAAAAAATGCTTGAATATCTTGATTTTTTTATGTTATGAACCTATGCCATGTATTAGTTTCACCTTGTAAATCTAATTGCTGGAATAAATAAACCTTTGCATGGCTGTGATGAAAATGCAGACACAAACCGAAGGAACATTTAAAAACTTCAGCCAACAAGCAACCTAGCAGCAAACTCCATGCATACTTCAGATCTTGTGGGAATGTCTTCCATCTTTGGGGAGTAGCAGAGCGGGTGGTAGCCATCTGTCACATGTCATTACATTGAAGTTGGCTTCATATGTACCAGGTGGCCGAACAACTGATGACTATTGCGTACGAGAGCGGGGTCAATCTGTTCGACACGGCCGAGGTCTACTCCGGCGGCAAGTGAGTGATCAAGTCTCTTTCATCTTGCCACGTTCAATTCCTAAATGTTCACAGCTTTGACATATTGCTGCTCAAATTTGGTGCGTCCATGGTGCTTACTGTAACAGAAATGGCTCGGGTTTATTCAACATCCTATCTGCTGTGCCTGTCATGTTGCTTTCTGTGTTCACAGAGCAGAGATAATCCTGGGGAACATCATCAGGAAAAAGTGCTGGAGGTAAGATATATGCTGCTTTACACCTTTGATGCCTTGCAAAAGGATCTATTTATAATCAAACACTTCAGGGTATGTTCACATCCATGGTTAATTAGAAACGGGAACAAATGTGTCCTTTTGACAGTTCTTTCACATAATAACAACATTTTTATGCCATACAACATAACCCAGCCCCCACCATGGGCCACTCCCTTCACAACCTTGACATTAGCAGACCGCTCTCCCACACGACGCTGGACATTGAGTCCGAGTGGACTATGTTCCGAACCTCTATTGTCAAGGCGGCTGATTAGAGCTGTGAAGCTGAAGAAAGAGTCCTATCGGGTTCTTTTGGCTCAAATGACTCCGGAGGCAGCGGACAGGTACCGACAGGCCAAGCGGTGTGCAGCTTCATGGGAGGAGTTCGGAGAAGCCATGGAAAACGACTTCCGGACGGCTTCGAAGCGATTCTGGACCACCATCCACCGCCTCAGGAAGGGGAAGCAGTGCACTGTCAACACCGTGTATAGTAGGGATGGTGTTCTGCTGACCTCGACTGCGGATCTTGTGGATCGGTGGAGGGAATACTTCGAAGACCTCCTTAATCCCACCAACACGTCTTCTATGAGGAAGCAGTGCCTGGGGAATCTTTGGTGGGCTTTCCTATCTCTGGGGCTGAGGTTGCTGAGGTAGTTAAAAGCTCCTCAGCAAGTATATATATATATATATATATATATATATATATATATATATATATATATATATATATATATATATATATATATATATATATATATATATATATATATATATATATATATATATATATATATATATATATATATATATACATATATATATATATATATATATATATATATATATACATATTCATACATATATATATACATATATGTGTGTATATATATATATATATATATATATATATATATATATATATATATATATATATATATATATATATATATATATATATATATATATACTACCGTTCAAAAGTTAGGGGTCACCCAAACAATTTTGTGGAATAGCCTTCATTTCTAAGAACAAGAATAGACTGTCGAGTTTCAGATGAAAGTTCTCTTTTTCTGGCCATTTTGAGCCTTTAATTGACCCCACAAATGTGATGCTCCAGAAACTCAATCTGCTCAAAGGAAGGTCAGTTTTGTAGCTTCTGTAACGAGCTAAACTGTTTTCAGATGTGTGAACATGATTGCACAAGGGTTTTCTAATCATCAATTAGCCTTCTGAGCCAATGAGCAAACACATTGTACCATTAGAACACTGGAGTGATAGTTGCTGGAAATGGGCCTCTATACACCTATGTAGATATTGCACCAAAAACTAGACATTTGCAGCTAGAATAGTCATTTACCACATTAGCAATGTATAGAGTGTATTTCTTTAAAGTTAAGACTAGTTTAAAGTTATCTTCATTGAAAAGTACAGTGCTTTTCCTTCAAAAATAAGGACATTTCAATGTGACCCCAAACTTTTGAACGGTAGTGTATATATACACACACACAGCCGATACAATACAAATAACTTCCTGCTTCTAAAGACCAATAACCAATTACTTAACATTTGTTTTAAATGTAGATTTAACTGTACCATACCCTTTCTTTGTGTCTAGCTTTGTGGCGGCTTCTTTGCAGAAGGCGTGTTGGTAGATTTTAAAAACACCGTCATAGCGATGCTGGCGTTTCAGGTGGCTGATAAGGTTGATGTGTTGAAGCTCCATGTTTTTTTCCCTCCTCACGGAATGTTCGTAGAATAACACACGAAAAGTCTTCTTCTGAAACTGAAGAAGTTCCACATGATCAACCTCATGTTTGTTTACAATGAAGTTTACCACAGGCCGTTTACAGCAGTGGTTCTCAACCTTTTTTCAGTGATGTATCCCCTGTGAACATTTTTTTAATTCAAGTACCCCTTAATCAGAGCAAAGCATTTTTGGTTGAAAAAAAGAGATAAAGAAGTAAAATACAGCACTATGTCATCAGTTTCTGATTTATTAAATTGTATAACAGTGCAAAATATTGCTCATTTGTAGTGGTCTTTCTTGAACTATTTGGAAAAAAAGATATAAAAATAACTAAAAGCTTGTTGAAAAATAAACAAGTGATTCAATTATAAATAAAGATTTCTACACATATAAGTAATCATCAACTTAAAGTGCCCTCTTTGGGGATTGTAATAGAGATCCATCTGGATTCATGAACTTAATTCTAAATATTTCTCACCACAAAAAAATAAATCTTTGACATCAATATTTATGGAACATGTCCACAAAAAATCTAGCTGTCAACACTGAATATTGCATTGTTGCATTTCTTTTCACAGTTATTTTTATTTTAGTGAGGGTCAAACCATCATGGCATGGGGGAAACTCTGGGTTTATGGTAATGAATGGAATAGCCTACTTGATTTGATGTTCAGTTTATGAACTTACATTCATATTTTGTTGAAGTATTATTCAATAAATATATTTATAAAGGATTTTTGAATTGTTGCTATTCTTAGAATATTTTTAAAAAATCTCACGTACCCCTTGGCATACCTTCAAGTACCCCCAGGGGTACGCGTATCCCCATTTGAGAACCACTGGTTTACAGCACAGGCAGGAGAACAAGGAACGCTTGATTTGCTCACCCTAACCCACTACGGGTAATTACACCTGATTGGAGCCTTTTTGTTGTTGGTTATGGGATTTATCGGTATGATGTCATAATTCCTTGTATTTGCCCTATAATAATTGTGCACCCCTTTTACATTTAAAGCCTAGTGCAATACTTGATGTTCTGCAACTGTATTGCCACATCATTCAGTATTGATGCAACTTTCTTTTTTTTCCCCACTCTTTAGTACAGCACAAGGGAAATCATCAGGACCAAAAAAAATGCAATCCAATATAAAAGTTGTGAAAAAATGTTTCACCGACACACTTTATTTACAATCAGTGTTGCTGAAATGTAAGGAATTATTTGATTCTTGCTGCAAACACACACACTGTAATGAAAGAGACTAAATTAAAGATATGTCTTTCACAGCGTTGAAAAGTGTGTTTGTCTTCCCTCAGGCGATCCAGTCTGGTGATCACTACAAAACTCTACTGGGGAGGAAAGTAAGTGTGTGTGAAAGTGTGTTTGTGTGTGTTCACCAGCAAAATGATGCGCAATTAAGGAACATTCAGCTTCAGCAAAACGAGCGTTAGGGGGACACATTTCTTTTTAAAGTAATCATGACCATGTCCTTACTGCCATTTTCTTCCCTTTGTCGTGTTTGCTTTGGTTGCATTATGCTCTCAAGCTGCATTTGTCACTTTACTGGAGGATCTCCATTTGTTCTCCTTTCTATTACATAAGGAAGAGCTGAAAGGCACATGCGCAGCAAGTGGGTCAATTTGATTAAAAATAATAATCCACTCATAAGTGTGAACTACTTTACACCTGAATTACTGTCAGAGAACCTGTCAAGCATGAACTGTAGATGTGTGCACAATGATTCCATGTACCATATATACGGGGCTACTTTTTTCCCAAGCTTTGAACCATGCGGCTTTTACAAAGGTGCAGCCAATTTGTGGATTTTTATTCGCTAAAGGAACCATATGTAATATTCTGGCCAGAAATGGTACGGTCAAAATTCTGTAGTCCCCTCCCCCTCTCCCTGACTGAAGTTGCCAGATATGCAGCCGAATCCATCTCGATGGACTGGGCTACTCCAAGGAACTTCAAACTTCCACTGCCTCTTACTAGTGGTTGAGGTGCTGGGACCATAATAGCTGAATAGACAAGCTTTTTGTCAATAACAAATCTCTAACCAACACATTTTACACAGAAATTAGGCCCTTTTCAGGAAGAAGTATGTCATGCCTGCGCAATATCGCAACAAATGGCAATCATATGGTTATTGTCAGTACTATCAGAAAACAAAGACTAAAATCAACTACAACCAACGCTAGCAATGGTTATGCTGGTGAAAATAAGTAGAGCATGCTTAGCAGCCTAATGTATGTCCAAAACTAAAGAGGAGACATTTTACCAAGGTATGCCTATAGGCTACTGTTTCAAATGTTTCAGATTGCCATATAACTTGGTACATGTAGTCCACAATATGAAAACACCAATGAGGAATTATTTTATCATGTGATTTGGCTGTCTCCATATGTTTCACATTGTCATGATGACAGCCGTGCTAATGTTGGAACCCATTTCCTCAGCGTGTCAGCATATTGAAAAGGAAATAAGAACTGACACTACCCATATCCACATAGGTTTTATTTGTCCAAAATATATATTTACCCTGTGAGTTCGAATACACATGGACATACAGGCTAACGGCCTTTATTCCCCCCGTTAGCCTATATGTCCATGCTAAGCATTACACTAGGAGCTAAGCACCATCACACAAAGCATTGGTTGCAGGAACATACTATCTTTGTTAGACAAGATAATAGACTGTATTGGACAATATAGTTTACATACCAAATGTCCATTTCCATTTATTACAAGTAATAAGAAAAGGTAAATGCCTGATTTATCTATCAAGGAAGAAATTAGCAAATTTGGTGTCGGATTAAAAAATCTACTCCGCCTTCAATGGTCTCCATCTTTCAAAGGCATCCCGATACAAATCCTGGTTTTGTTCCTGGATTTGTCATGAATAAGTTGAGAATGGTAACTTTTAGATTTACCAAGGTCTGACCTGTTTAGTAAGTTCACCAGTGGCAGTAGCTCGACCAAGATGGCGGTGTGTAACTGGCAACCTGGATGTGACACACTCACGGACTTTCTAATCTGTTAAACGATGGAGGGCAGGGCACCAAAATGAAAACACTAACAAGATTTCAGGGCTGTAAATCTAATTTTGAAATGAGCATATCCCAGTTGAACTAGTGTTATCAGTTATAGAGGTATTGGGAAAGAAGATGATTTATTAATGCCTTTTGACATATCATTTAATGATGACTTGACATTAAATTATTACACATGGCTTCTTTAAGCAAAGAAATCAAACAATGTACAAAATGATTCACTTTAAGAAACGGTTCAAACTCAAAGTGTTTACAAAGTACTGATAAACATTGCGAACCTTATTAAAAAGGATGAACAAAGACATCAATGACTTGTCTGTTTTGTTTGATCCGCCGTTTTACTGCCGTGTTACAGACGTTTGGAAATAATTAAGGAATGTAAATAAACATTTAGAAAATCTTTCTATGTAAATACCTCATTTCACAACGTACTGGTATATATCTGCTGCTTACAGACTAACTAAACTAAACTAAAATATGAAAAAATAATAATAATTTAAATTTAGTGGGTGCGGCTTGAAAACCGGTGTGGCTAATAGTCCGGAAAATACGGTACTAAAAAGACAAAGGTGTGAATGCATGTTTGGAATATATAATTATTACCCATAATGGTCTGAAAGCGGAAGTTGTATGACATAGTGAAATAAAAGTGCAAACCATAAAGGACAGATAGCAGATAAAGGTAGCAAATAACTGCGGAGAACAATAGAGTGGAGCATTTAGACGCTCCCTCAGGGGTTTGCTGTGTGCAAAAATTGAGAGTGCATATCGAATTTCAATTACAGCATAAGCAGGACTGAATGTTATTCATGTCCTTGCAGAGTATAAGAGCAACACTCCAGCTTCTACAAACCCCGTTTCCATATGAGTTGGGAAATTGTGTTAGATGTAAATATAAACGGAATACAATGATTTGCAAATCCTTTTCAACCCATATTCAGTTGAGTATGCTACAAAAACAACATATTTGATGTTCAAACTGATAAACTTTTTTTTTTTTTTGCAAATAATCATTAACTTTAGAATTTGATGCCAGCAACACGTGACAAAGAAGTTGGGAAAGGTGGTAATAAACTCTGATAAAGTTGAGGAATGCTCATCAAACACTTATTTGGAACATCCCACAGGTGAACAGGAAAATTGGGAACAGGTGGATGCCATGATTGGGTATAAAAGTAGATTCCATGAAATGCTCATCATTCACAAACAAGGATGGGGCGAGGGTCACCACTTTGTCAACAAACGCGTGAGCAAATTGTTGAACAGTTTAGGAAAAACCTTTCTCAACCAGCTATTGCAAGGAATTTAGGGATTTCACCATCTATGGTCCGTAATATCATCAAAGGGTTCAGAGAATCTGGAGAAATCACTGCACGTAAGCAGCTAAGCCTGTGACCTTCGATCCCTCAGGCTGTACTGCATCAACAAGCAACATCAGTGTGTAAAGGATATCACCACATGGGCTCAGGAACACTTCAGAAACCCACTGTCAGTAACCACAGTTGGTCGCTACATCTGTAAGTGCAAGTTAAAACTCTTCTATGCAAGGTGAAAACCGTTTATCAACAACACCCAGAAACGCTGTCGGCTTCGCTGGGCCTGAGCTCATCTAAGATGGACTGATACAAAGTGGAAAAGTGTTCTGTGGTCTGACGAGTCCACATTTCAAATAGTTTTTTGGAAACTGTGGACGTCGTGTCCTCCAGACCAAAGAGGAAAAGAACCATCCGGATTGTTATAGGCGCAAAGTTGAAAAGCCAGCATCTGTGATGGTATGGGGTTGTATTAGTGCCCAAGACATGGGTAACTTACACATCTGTGAAGGCGCCATTAATGCTGAAAGGTACATACAGGTTTTGGAGCAACATATGTTGCTATCCAAGATACGTAATCATGGACGCCCCTACTTATTTCAGCAAGACAATGCCAAGCCACGTGTTACATCAACGTGGCTTCATAGTAAAAGAGTGCGGGTACCAGACTGGCCTGCTTGTAGTCCAGACCTGTCTCCCATTGAAAATGTGTGGCGCATTATGAAGCCTAAAATACCACAACGGAGACCCCCGGACTGTTGAACAACTTAAGCTGTACATCAAGCAAGAATGGGAAATAATTCCACCTGAGAAGCTTAAAAAATATGTCTCCTCAGTTCCCAAACGTTTACTGAGTGTTGTTAAAAAGAAAGGCCATGTAACACAGTGGTGAACATGCCCTTTCCCAACTACTTTGGCACGTGTTGCAACCATGAAATTCTAAGTTAATTATTATTTGCAAAAAAAAAATAAAGTTTATGAGTTTGAACATCAAATATTTTGTCTTCGTAGTGCATTCAATTGAATATGGGTTGAAAAGGATTTGCAAATCATTGTATTCCGTTTATATTTACATCTAACACAATTTCCCAACTCATATGGAAACGGGGTTTGTAAATGCTCCACTTCTTTTCTCAAAGTTTGTGCTGAAGAGAAGCCAAACCTGCAGAAATATGCTTCATTGTGTACAAATGCTGCCTTGACAGAGATAATATTGCCCAGTTTCCATGATCCCACTGTCAGAGACATTCACTTTATTATTGTGCTTGGAGTTTACAGTTTAAAACTTCACTGCATCATTTTGGAGGTGTTAGGAAGGTTAAAGCTGTACTTAGTGCAGATGTACCTCATGAAGTAAAGTGTCCAGTGTCCACATATATTTGAAGCCATTTCCAGTTTTGTAAAATGTACTTTAAAAAATGTATTTGTCCACGAGATTGGGGGTTCTTGACCTTTTTGACTTTGGTAGCCCAACTTTTCCACTACAGAAGGACCCCACTCAAATATTAACACTGAATTAGTAATGTTACTCTATTAATTGTAGTCAATAATCACCGTATTTTTCGGACTATAAGGCGCACTTAAAATCCTTTCATTTTCTCAAAAATTGACAGTACGACTTATAACCCGGTGCGTCTAATGTACGGAATAATTCTGGTTGTGCTTACTGACCTCGAAGCAATTTTATTTGGTACATGATATAATGATAAGTGTGACCAGTGGATGGCAGTCACACATACATAACAGATACGTGTAGACTGCAAAATGATGCCAGTAAACAACACCAAAAACTTTAAATGTTCCATTGAAAATAAAGACCATTACACACGGCACTCAAAAATCTGTCAAAAAGGTTTTAGTACAACTTTGAAGCCGCACCACTTGATGGATTGTTGGCCCATTACGGCTACCGTAGTCAGAGATACAAGTATTACTATGGTGTGTGTATAAGGACCGCAAAATGGCAACTATTAGCAGACATATTATCTGGCGTTTTGTTTCGCAATATTATGCAAAACCAACTTTTCTTACCTTCTGGTACCTGCTGATCTGTATGTGAGGTCTGCATAAATCCTGAAAATTTGCGCGTCCGCCTTTGTAGTTTAGTTCGTGCCGATACCGTAGTCAATAGGCTTCTTCTTTTTCTCTATCTTATTGTCATGGGACATTCATCCTCCGCTGTTGCCATTTCTAATATAAAGTAGTGTAAAGTTCTTACTTATATCTGTCAGTAAACTCGCTATGGAAGCGCTAAAAACATACCGGTGTAGTGAGTTTACATAATTCACCCAAGTAACTTTAGTTATTAGAGAGTTCCGCTCGGACGGTTTTTCACGGGACACATTTCTGGCTTTGTTCTTGCACTAGTGAGCCACGGATGAGGAGATGCTGCTCCGCTATTGATTGCAGTAAAGCCTGAATGTCATTAAAACAGTTAGCTCCATCTTTTGACACTTCTTCCACTCCCATCCTTGCATGCTACACCGCTACAACAAAGATGACGGGGAGAAGACGCTGTCGAAGGTGAGCCATGAAATAACACCGCCCACAAATTGGCGCATCTTGAAGCGACTGTCAGAAAGCGACTTGAAGATGATCTGTAAAACATCATCTATGCAACATTTTGACCAAAGAACCACCATTACATCTTATGTAGACCACAAGGAAGTCTTTTACATTTACAAAATAATCATAATATGACCCCTTTAATGCGCCTTACAATCCGGTGCGCCTTTTGTATGAAAATAGACCTGACTAGATCCACTCATCAGCAGTGCGCCCAAGGGTCCAGAAAATATGGTATATCTAACGTACTTACAGTTTACAACCTTGTCAATTGATTTCGGAATCTAATTTATTGGCCAAGTATTTTTAAGGCACAAGGAATCTGACTTGATAGACTGTGCGCTCTTTGTTCAACTAGGAGAGAGCACAGTGTTGCGGCGGCCATCATGAAACCAAATGTTAATCGCAAAGATTATTATTTATTCAACTCATAAACTTTAGGCTTAGGTTAGGCTAATTAGAAAAATAAGTACTAACCAAATAAACTGACGGAAATGTATTTACATACAGTTAGGTTGTGCTAAAATAAATCAACTAAATTAATCATTAATATTTGTGTGTACTAAACTGTCAATACAATTAAGTGCAAATGAAAATACAGCTTCACAGCCTGATTTAGTCCTCATTTTTGCGCTTAAGAAACTTCTCTAAGACATTAGCTCCAGACTTCTTCCGTTTGTTCGACATTGTCATTACTGTCACAAGTGGTGGAAAAGTGTATTACAGCTGCCCAACAATGGAATGCTTGATTTGCTCACCCTAACTCACTACGGGTAATTACACCTGATTGGAGCCTTTTTTTAATCAGTTATGGGATTTATCGGTATGATTTAATAATTCCTAATATGGGTCCTATAATAATTGTGCACCCCTATTACATTTAAAGCCTAGTGCAATACTTCAGTATTTGGTGACAATGTGGGTGGTTCCTAGCAAGATAGGAATAATTCAGGTTAACTTAAAATAAAATGTTCCACTGCACCAACATGAACTTATTTGAACGAGCTGTAAATGAGCCAGAGTTGAATGAACAGGGAGTCTCACCAAGCTACAGTCACGGTGCAGCACCCAGCTAGGTACATTCACATAAACACACATAGAGCAACTACCATCAGGAAGCTGAAACGACCACATAAACTCGAACACGTAACTTTAACAACTTTTATAGAGCAAGTGTCACAAGGCATGATGGGAACTTTTGTGGCTCCAGACTCCCAGTGATGTTACAACATCTAACTTGTTGTCGGTGTACACTTGGCACACTGCAGAGGACTGAGTGCATTATGCCTGTGACCTGTGCACGCCCTCGCTAGCCATGTTTCATCAGTGTTTTGTGTCCGTGCAATGATGCAATGGTGCATTCTTCTTATTCCAGGGCAGAGACCGAGAGAGGCCTGAACAGAAAACACATCATTGAAGGTAACAAACATTCTCTCCTCCTCCTCTTCCTTTGTCCCTCACCTCAACTCATCACACCAGCTTGTGCAAACACTTGCACGAGTCCGATGTACTGCCAACTTTGACTGCAGTGTCCCAAAACGCTTACCTTTTGACAAGATATTGTTTCAATACTGAGAGGTATTCATGATTCAGTGTGATGTATTCTCCAACAATAAACTGTTCAGTTTATTTTTGATTAAGAAAAGCACACACCTTTTATTATAGCGTTACCTATGAATAGTCTACAATATCAACCTTAATAGCTGTCATATTTTGTGTCCCCCTCTTAACTTCTAGTTTAATGTAATTGCAATCCACGCGCCCTGTGAAGCTAATAGTTAAATACATTACGGCAATCTTAAATCCCACTACAAACCCCAAAACCAGAGAAGTTGGCATGTTGTGTAATTGGTAAAAAAAAAAAAAAACAGAATACAATGATTTGCAAATCCTTTTCAACCTATATTCAATTGAATAGACAGCAAAGACAAGATACTTAACGTTCAAAAACGTTATTTATTGCAAATATTAGCTTATTTGGAATTTGATGCCTGTGACATGTTTCAAGAAAGCTGGCACAAGTGGCAAAAAAGACTGAGAAAGTTGAGGAATGCTCATCAAACACTTATTTGGAACATCCCACAGGTGAACGGGCTAATTGGGAACAGGTGGGTGCCATGATTGGGTATAAAAGCAGCTTCCATGAAATGCTCAGTCATTCACAAACAAGGATGGGGCGAGGGTCACCACTTTGTCAACAAATGCATGAGCAAATTGTTGAATAGTTTAGGAGCAACATTTCTCAACCAGCTATTGCAAGGAGTTTAGGGATTTCACCATCTACGGTCTGTAATATCATCAAAAGGTTCAGAGAATCTGGAGAAATCACTGCACGTAAGCAGCAATTCCCGTGACCTTCGATCCCTCAGGTGGAACTGCATCAAAAAGCGACATCAGTTTGTAAAGGATATCACCACATGGGCTCAGGAACACTTCAGAAAACCACTTTCAGTAACTACAGTTGGTCGCTACATCTGTAAGTGCAAGTTAAAACTCTACTTTGCAAAGCAAAAGCCATCTATCAACAACACCCAAACACCATCGGCTTCGCTAAGATGGACTGATGCAAAGTGGAAAAGTGTTCTGTGGTCTGACGAGTCCACATTTCAAATTGTTTTTGGAAACTGGACATCGTGTCCTCTGGACCAAAGAGGAAAAGAACCATCCGGACTGTTCTAGGCGCAAAGTTCAAACACCAGCATCTGTGATGGTATGGGGGTGTATTAGTGCCCAAGGCATGGGTAACTTACACATCTGTGAAGGCACCGTTAATGCTGAAAGGTACATACAGGTTTTGAAGCAACATATGTTGCCATCCAAACAACGTTGTCATGGACGCCCCTGCTTATTTCAGCAAGACAATGCCAAGCCACGTGTTACAACAGCGTGGCTTCATAGTAAAAGAGTGTGGGTGCTAGACTGGCCTGCCTGTAGTCCAGACCTGTCTCCCATTGAAAATGTGTGGTGCATTATGAAGCCTAAAATACCACAATGGAGACCCCCGGACTGTTGAACAACTTAAGCTGTACATCAAGCAAGAATGGGAAATAATTCCACCTGAAAAGCTTCAAAAATGTGTCTCCTCAGTTCCCAAACGTTTACTAAGTGTTGTTAAAAGGAAAGGCCATGTAACACAGTGGTAAAAATGCCCCTGTGACAACTTTTTTGCTATTTTGTTGCTGCCATTAAATTCTAAGTTAATGATTATTTGCAAAACAAAATTAAGTTTCGAAGTTCGAACATTAAATATCTTGTTTTTGCAGTCTATTCAATGGAATATAAATTGAAAAGGATTTGCAAATCATTGTATTCTGTTTTTATTTACGAATTACACGACGTGCCAACTTTACTGGTTTGGGGTTGTGTAGTTTAATGTAATTGCAATCCACGCACCCTGGGCGGCTCATAGTTAAATATATTACGGAATTCTTAATTCCCACTACAAAGAACAGTAACTACTACCACGGTGCAGACAGAAAGAATACAGCACAGCAAACACACAATGGGCTAAACAAAGACCAACTTCCTGTAAGCAAGCAGAATTCAATAGTGTCAAAATGAGGGCTGATCTTCAACTAAGGATTTTCACAGTCAAATCTGATTCGTAAGATTCTGCCCATACTCGACTATCAGTGGAATGTATGACATTTTCAATTGGTAAATTCACAGACGATATGTAGTAGTCGTGTACACTTGCTGGTCACTAGGTGTCAGTAACGTGCTGGATGTGCCCTAGCACTTATACAGATGTCACGTCCTGTGCAGTACAGTACACACAGGGTGCCGCTGTTTTGGAGAAGCCTGTTCAAAAAAGCCAACAAACCAGCCTGGAAAGAAGGAGGAAATCACTGTGAATTTATACTTTGAGGGCATGGTCTACCAACTAACATTGAGGACACCGAGGTCATGTCCTCGGAATTTATTTAAGTGACAAAAAGAAGTTGATATGCCTGACTTTGTGTAGCATATCGTGTGCGCTGCACTGCCTCTACATCACCATGCGGTAGATCATCCTCTCACAATGTACGATCTTTGGTCATGCACAACACCCGCTTCAACTCCAGCAACAACAAAGTCCACTTTTAGTATGAACCTCACCCGATCCGAAATGTGCTGTTAACATTAAATTATACCGACGTAACTAATTGTTATTCATTAAAAAACAACAAAAAAATTGTTGTTTTAAAATACTTGTTTTGGTTGCAAGTAGGGCTGGGCGATATATCAAATATACTCGATATATCGCAGGTTTGTCTCTGTGCGATATAGAAAATGACTATATCATGAGTATTCGAGTACACATTCTCACATGGTTGCTTTTAGCTGCGGGCATTACACTTCAGGCGTTTCTCACTCTTTCTTGTCTCTTCTTCTCACAGAGACATAAAACAAGCGCACCTTGTTACATACATCACATACTGTCGCTCGTGCAACGTCATACACCCTCGCGGAGCAGAGAGGTAGCGGCATGGGTAACGTTAGCTGTAGCAGGTGGTGCAAGCATAGCGGTGTGAGTGGTAAACGAGAGAAAGAAGGTGCGAATCTGGTAACAAATGGAGGAAGAATTAATTCCCAAGAAAAACAAATCCTCTGGCGGTGGTTTGGCTCCAAGCGGGAAGATGTTGAACAGACAACCGTAATATGTCAAGTATGCGGCGAAAGCGTTGCTACAAAAAGTAGCTGCACTGCTAATTTGTAGCATCATTTGAAAAGTCACCCGCTAGAGAATGAAGAGTGCTTGAAACTCTGCATGTCAACACTTCCGGCTGGTGCCACACCAACAAAATGCCGAATCAACCAGCACTGACCCAATTGAGCCAGCCGTCTTCCATTTCCACATCAACAAAAAATAGTTAAATACAGAAGGAGATAACGTCCGCAGTAACCTACCATATAGCGAAGAACATACACAATTTGATTTCCTATTATGCAGTCAATTTTTATTTTACAGTTATTGAAATATCTTGTGTGACATCATGTACAAAAGTGCACTTTATTGGTTTTAAACTATTGTAGTGGCATTCTGTACAAAAAGTGCACTTTAATTTAGTGTTGTTTTGATTTGTCATCTTAGTGACATCATGCACAAAAGTGCAAAAATAGCTTGTTTTAAAATGTCTGACAATCTTGCACTTTCTGTTTTGAAATGACATGAATGTTTGTGCCACTGCTTAATAACTGTTTAATAAATACACTTTTGGTAAATTGACTTAGTTGGGATTTCCATCTCTGCATGAAAGTTTAAAATGAGCATATATTAATGCAGTATGAACAAGAATGTTTGAATGTAGACACATAGAATCATCGTACTGGTGTGATTGTATGCATCAAGTGTTAATTCAAGGCTAAAGCAAAATATCGATATATATAACGTGTATATTGACATGGCCTAAAATATTGAGATATTAAATAAAAGGCCATATCGCCCAGCCCTAGTTGCAAGTATTTTTTTCTTTGGTTTTATAGAGAAACACAGATTTCTCTCCATATCCCTGATAATTATGCAAGGCCTTGCAACTTTCTACAATTTCTCAACACATTTTGGCCAGTCATTGTCATCTTTGTGTTTGCTAACATAATATGACCACACATTACAGTGTGTAACACTTACAAAGTATACTTCAACGTTACAGTTATAAAATCACAAGGCGGTCGATGCAATAAAAACACACACAAACAAAAGCCACAGAAAAATCCAATCACACGTGTGTGTTGAGTTCATCCTTAAGGACCTTATACTGAAGTGGAAGATGGGCATCATAATCCAGAGGTTAAACTAGAACATATATAAAGGTTTATTTGAAATAGGCACATATACAGAAACATAGATATCTGAAACAGTTATCCATAGTGTTTGTAGCCTAAGCTAATTTACAACACTTGTCCCCAACAACAACAACAACAACAACAATAACACAGATCTAACATCATTAAAATAGGAAAATAAAAAGAATGAGGCAATGAGGAGTCGATAATAATGATAATAGTAATAATACAGACAAAGTGCACACTAGATAAAAGCCAATAATAATAATAATAATAATAATAATAATAATAACACAGACAAAGTGCAAACTAGATAAGAACCAATTAGTAAAAATTTGTAAAAACTAAACATGGGAACACGATTGTTGCTCAACTAGCCACAATTGTGTTTGTTTTTTTGAAAGTGACAAGTGCAGATATATTTTTCAGAGTGTCAGGTAGAGAGTTCCATAGTTGTGGTCCTTTTATTGAAAAGGCAGTCTGGGCAAAAGACGTTCTACGGAATGGAACACAACAGTTGCCTTTTGACGTTGCTCGGGTGGCAGATCTGGTACCACTTTGCAGTCTTGTAATTGCCTTGCAGAGCAATTGGGGAGCAGAGTTATTTAAGCATTTAAAAACCAGTTTGACTGTGTGTAACAAAATAAAATTGGTAAAACTTAAAATATTGTATTTTAAGTTGTATATTTATATATCACATTATGGCATTATTGTCATTGGAAAGAGAAGTCACATGCTTGTAGTTGGCAATTAAAGTTCCTAGCCCAACATTTATGTGTGTTACAGCCACATTCCAACTGATGCCAGCTATCAAACAACACACTCGGGGATTCCGCTCGTAGTTTCTGTCACTTTTATCCAAGCATTAATGAGCCTTCAACTTTGTGCAGCTCCGACTTCCTCAGTCTTTGTGCATGCGCTCACCGTTTTGTGAAAAGGGGGAAAGTTGGAGATGCTGCTGTGAATGCTAATTATGTGACTGAGAGCTGAGTCACTGCAAGAGGTGCAATGCGCTGCAAGTTTTAGGAGGCAGGAATGATTGCCACCAACGGTGTGCAAAACAAATAATTGTGAATGAGGCCATAAATCTTCTAAAAAGAGAAAGTAACAGTAAAAAGCGTTGTGTAGCCTTTGACTCTTGAGCTAATTTCACTCTCGGGTTGCAGGGAGAACATAAGCCAAATAGTCAATCACACTAAAACTTGTGGGTTGTCCTGAACAAAGTAGTCTTTGTTTTGCATAGGTAGAGTAAAGTATAAGGCTACTTTATTTCACTACACTGAGGGAGCATAAAATGAGAAAGATGATACAGCTCTTGCAATAGCATGAGCGCTTGTGACCTAACAATCCATACCAGCAAGACTTTATTACTTACGATTCTTTAGAACAACATTATCACAGCGGTACAGTTAAATGCGGGATTGTTATATGATAAATAGTAAAATACTCAATAATTTGGTCAAATAGCGAATCCATAGCCGGTAAGAAAGCAGTTGATAACCAATTTATAAACTTGAATAAGCTCCTTTATTTGAGTAATCATAATATAAAGTGGTGTAATTATCTTTTATGTTAGAAAATACTAAAACCTGCAAATTCCCCTCACAAATTAGTATTAAGAAATTAACTAATCACTGCCTTTTTCTAGGGTCTTTTATGGTAAAACACACACTCGTTCTCTTGTACACCTTTTCGGATTGGTACAAGAGAATTTGAGAGATGCTGACAACAACTGGTTAAAACATTTTTTTGGAGCCTTTATACACCTTTAGTATGGGTACCACCATTACTAAGTTGTACCAATGTCTTTGCGATGAGACAAAATACAGAAAATGTCATTTTCTTACACTCTGAAATGCAGAAATATACGGTCGGAGAGCAATTAAAAAGCTATTTATAAACATATTGTGGACCAGGGGTCTCACGACAGTTTAACTAAGACAGAGTCTTGGTGAAGCTGAGCAGCATGAGGTATTCCCTGTAGAATCACGTTTTATACATTTGTTCCACACTTGTCTTTTGTAAAGTAAATCTGTACAGCAAACATGTGCATCTACATCAACTATATGATTTGCCCAGTGGTGTGCCATCAGGGCCAGCAAGGCCTTCTCTGCTGGCCTAACAACCAGAAATCATGATCATAATTAAAGATAAGTCATTTTTAATTTACTTTCCCTAAATATCTCAAAGTATTCATATTTTCTTCATGTCATATTATGCTCCTTCCAGCGCTGTTTTTAATTTATAGAGTTTTTATCCAATCAGAATTCAGCTAGCTTATGTTGCCATGCTGTACCAAATCTGCCACAGCCCTTCAGATTCACTGTAAGTGAACGGGGACATACAGTTGATAGACAGTTGCAATAGCCAATCAGATCACGTGTTGTCAGTAAGGCATTCTAGCTGGCCTAAGGCAGATATATAGTGATGTCATGAGCCAGGTAACATAAGAACTCCATTACCCAGCATGCCACAGTAGTGTAGAGCATGCGTAGTAGCCCCGTTTAGGTTGTTGAACGTAGACATGCCGGCAGCGGGAAGTTTTGGATGAGCACGCTCTGGAGTAAACTTTAAGAAGTCAACCAACACGCCTCGTCTGCATCTTTTATGATTCGACAAGACAACACATACTTTGCAAGGCCATTTTCAAGAAGGATATTTAAAGAGAAACTACATCATGTGAGACCAAACCCTCTTAATCCCACCCCCCGGATTGTAAATAATGTAAATAATTCAATGTATATACTCTGATGATTAACTTGTGTGATGACTGTATTATGACGATAGTATATATTTGTACCATGAATTGATTTACGTGGACCCCGACTTAAACAAGTTGAAAAACGTATTCGGGTGTTACCATTTAGTGGTCAATTGTACGGAATATGTACTGAACTGTGCAATCTACTAATAAAAGTTTCAATCAATCAAAAACCATGTCAGCCAACCCCGGAAGTTAGCTCAGCTGTCGATGAAATGTGAGTTCAGATAATTTATTTCTTAATTTTTTTCACGTTTGAAATGTTTTTTGCAATTTTATTTTTGACAGTACCACATAAGATATGTTTCAATTGCTGATGCGGGTTTATTGATTTTTAAATGCGCCAGAAAAAACCCGTTATGTACACTGTTGATGTGTTTCAATGCACAGTATTGCGTGAATGTGTTTCTGTATAGTATTTCTCCAGCAATGGTCATGTGGTGACATCAATGATGGTATTTTGAGAGGTAATCATTGAAGTCGGACAACACTGAAGGCCTAGGTGGGAAACGCACGGCCTGTCACTGGATTTGCCTGAGTAGCTGGACAGGACAAAAAAAAATTAAATAACAAAAACATTTGTCAACAACTTCAACCAGCAGCTATAGTGACCTGTGGCAGGCCTTAAGTAATTATACATGTAAAATTGATTGTAAAGATTGTATCTTTTGACTAGGGCTGTTTTCAAATAGTCGAAGATTCGACAATTTGATACAGTGGAGTCCGATTTGACTTTCAACCTCACAGTCGAATCATCTCAATGCACACCTGCGTTTAGAATAAATTGACTGCGTTCATCATATTAGAGTGTAAGAGGTCATTCTAATCTTCTTACAACTTCGGCTGTCATTACAAAGCGGTTGCTGCTTCTTGGTGTGACATCATGTAAACAACTGGCTGTATTTTGGTCTCGCTCTAACATCCCTTACTCTATAAAATATATTTGTCTGCACACAATAATATTTTACTAATCGTGTTAGGAGGAGGTTTCTGAGGCATTCGAAATCCCCATTTTTAAACATTCTTTCTGTGTCAAAATGTCACTACAGCGTACTTAAAGGTCTACTGAAATGATTTTTTTTTATTTAAACGGGGATAGCAGATCCATTCTATGTGCCATACTTGATCATTTCGCGATATTGCCATATTTTTGCTGAAAGGATTTAGAATAGAACAACGACGATAAAGTTCACAACTTTTGGTCTCTGATTTAAAAAAAGCCTTGCCCCTACCGGAAGTAGCGTGACGTAGTCAGTTGATCATCTCCTCATATTTTCCTATTATTTTCAATGCAGCTAGAGCGATTCGGACCGAGAAAGCGATGATTACCCCATTAATTTGAGCGAGGATGAAAGATTCGTGGATGAGGAACGTTAGAGTGACGGACTAGAATGCAGTGCAAGACATATCTTTTTTCGCTCTGACCGTAACTTAGGTACAAGCTGGCTCATTGGATTCCACACTCTCTCCTTTTTCTATTGTGGATCACGAATTTGTATTTTAAACCAACTCGGATACTATATCCTCTTGAAAATGAGAGTCGAGAACGCGAAATGGACATTCACAGTGACTTTTCTCTGCACGACAATACATCGACGAAACACTTTAGTTACGGAGCTAACGTGGTAGCATCGTGCTTAACTGCATATAGAAACAAAATAAATAAATCCCTGACTGGAGGGATAGACAGAAGATCAACAATACTATTAAACCATGTACATGTATATACAGGGTTAATGCTTTCCAGCCTGGCAAAGGTTAACAATGCTGTTGCTAACGACGCCATTGAAGCTAACTAAGCTAGGGAGCTAACGTGATAGCATCGGGCTCAAATGCAGATAGAAACAAAATACATAAACCCCTGACTGGAAGGATAGACAGAAAATCAACAATACTATTAAACCATGAACATGTAAATACACGGTTAATGCTTTCCAGCTTGGCAAAACTTAAAAATGCTGTTGCTAACGACACCATTGAAGCTAACTTGGTATAACGGGACCTCACAGAGCTATGATAAAAACATTAGCGCTCCACCTACGCCAGCCAGCCCTCATCTGCTCATCAACACCCGTGCTCACCTGCGTTCCAGCGATCGACGGCGCGACGAAGGACTTCACCCGGTCATCCGTACGGTTGTCGGCTAGCGTCGGCTAGCGTCGGCTAGCGTCGGCTAGCGTCGGCTAGCGTCGGCTAGCGTCGGCTAGCGTCGGCTAGCGTGTCTGCTATCCAAGTAAGTCCTCCTGGTTGTGTTGCTACAGCCAGCTGCTAATACACCGATCCCACCTACAACTTTCTTCTTTGCAGTCTCCATTGTTCATTAAACAAATTGCAAAAGATTCACCAATGCAGATGTCCAGAATACTGTGGAATTATGAGATGAAAACAGAGCTATTTTGTATTGTTTTCAATGGGGCACCGATACTCCTGTTTCACTGGCTACGTCACACGCATACGTCATCATCCAAAGGCGTTTTCAACCGGAAGTTTAGCGGGAAATTTAAAATTGCACTTTATAAGTTAACCCGGCCGTATTGGCATGTGTTGCAATGTTAAGATTTCATCATTGATATATAAACTATCAGACTGCGTGGTCGGTAGCAGTGGGTTTCAGTAGGCCTTTAATGAAATAAATAAAAAATAGGATCCTAATAAAAGAGCTCCCTGATCCTCTTGTCTAAACGCCGCACCGGGAGACAGGGAGACGATCAAGGGTGCCGAAAATAACTCGCTAGTTAGCAAAGTTTACATCATCGAGCTAGCCTACTTGTCGCTCGCGTTCGCTCTGCGAGCCACAACATTGCTTTGCTGCTAATCATATTTGGATGATTACAATTCGAACACTGTTAGTTCCGAACCAGTTGTAAAAAACCCAAGACCAGTGAAGTTGGCACGTTGTGTAAATGGTAAATAAAAACAGACTACAATGATTTGCAAATCCTTTTCAACTTATATTCAATTGAATAGACTGCAAAGACAAGATATTTAATGTTCAAACTGAGAAACTTTTTTTTTTTTTTTTTAAATAATCATTAACTTCGAATTTAATGGCAACAACACATTTCAAAAAAGTTGTCACAGGGGCATTTTTACCACTGTGTTACATGGCCTTTCCTTTTAACAACACTCAGTGAACGTTTGGGAACTGAGGAGACACATTTTTGAAGAGGAATTATTTCCCATTCTTGCTTGATGGTTCTTTTCCTCTTTGGTCTGGAGGACACGACGTCCACAGTTTCAGAAAACTATTTGAAATGTGGACCACAGAACACTTTTCCACTTTGCATCAGTCCATCGTAGATGAGCTCGGGCCCAGCGAGGCCGGCAGCGTTTCTGGGTGTTGTTGATTATTGGCTTTCGCTTTGCATAGTAGAGTTTTAATTTGCACTTACATATGTAACGAAGAGCTGTATTTACTGACATTGGTTTTCTGAAATGTTCCTGAGCCCATGTGGTGATATCCTTTACACACTGATGTCGCTTTTTGATGCAGTACCGCCTGAGGGATCGAAGGTCTGTAATATCACCGCTTACATGCAGTGATTTCTTCAGATTCTCTGAACCTTTTGATGATATTACGGACCGTAGCTGGTGAAATCCCTAAATTACTTGTAATAGCTGGTTGAGAAATGTTGTTCTTAAACTGTTTGGCAATTTTCTCACGCATTTGTTGACAAAGTGGTGACCCTCGCCCCATCCTTGTTTGTGAATGACTGAGCATTTCATGGAAGTTGCTTTTATACCCAATCATGGCACCCACCTGTTCCCAATTAGCCTGTTCACCTGTGGGATGCTCCAAATAAGTGTTTGATGAGCATTCCTCAACTTTCTCAGTCTTTTTTGCCACTTGTGCCAGCTTTTTTTAAACATGTTGCAGGCATCAAATTCCAAATGAGCTAATATTTGCAAAAAATAACAAAGTTTTCCAGTTCGAACGTTAAGTATCTTGTCTTTGCAGTCTATTCAATTGAATATAAGTTGAAAATGATTTGCAAATCATTGTATTCTGTTTTTATTTACCATTTACACAACGTGCCACTGGTGTTGGGTTTTGTATTTCTAGAGCATTTATTAGTAGCCCGTGAGACAGATATACTAATTGTAATTGTAATAAATAAAAACCCAGTGAGTCTTTACAATATGATGACATAACAACTGCATTGCACCTTGCACATGCACACATATGTTTAAGACCTAAAAAGCAAGTGTTTATAAAATACTTCCCTGCTGTGAGATGTTGTACCATGATGTTGCTGGTGCTCATTTTGTTGTGCGCTAATAAAAATGCTAATGGAAATAATTTTTTTCACATCTTTTGTACAAATTACATACCGATAAGAGTGCAGATGAATACCAGTATGGATAAGGAATATCGATATTGGTATCAGTATTGATAAAATCGTAACAATATAGTAGTAGTAGGGTTGTCCCGATACCAATATTTTAGTACCGGTTCCAAATTGTATTTCAATACTTTCCGATACTTTTCTAAATAAAGGGGACCACAATAAATTGCATTATTGGCTTTATTTTGACAAAAACTCTTACGGTACATTAAACATATGTTTACTATTGCAATTTAATCCTTAAATAAAATAGTGAACATACTAGACAACTTGTCTTTCAGTAGTAAGTAAACAAACAAAGGCTCCTAATTAGTCTGCTGACGTATGCAGTAACATATTGTGTCATTTATCATTCTATTATTTTGTCAACATTATTAAGGACAAGTGGTAGAAAATGAATTATTAATCTACTTGTTCATTTACTGTTAATATCTGCTTATTTTCAGTTTTAACATGTTCTATCTACACGTTTGTTCAAATGTAATAATCAATTATTCTTCTCTTGTTTGATCCTTTACATTAGTTTTGGATGATACCACAAATTTTGGTATCACTCCGATACCAAGTAGTTACAGGATCACACATTGGTCATAATTTAAGTCCTCATGCGTCAAGGGACGTATTTATTGAGTTTATTAACATAATATAAATACTTCTTTTTTTTTAATAGAGTTTGTGATGCTAAAATTTTTATTTTTTTTATTTTAAACAACATAAAAAAAGACACAAGATACACTTACCATTAGTGCATCAACCCAAGAAAACCCTCCCTCCCCCATTCACACTCATCCACACTCATTTACACAAAAGGGGCTGTCTCTTTCTGTTATTAAAAAAAACTTCTGGTTCCTGCAATATACAATAATACAGTCTGCAAGGGATACAGTCTTTAGAGCACACATGATTGTGTGTGGTGCTGATCCACTAACATTTTCATTAATTACTATTTTTATGTAATTGTTTTTATATTGCTTTACTTTCAAACAAAACAAACAAAGGACCTTAACTTCACCAGACCGGGTTGTCAATGAAATCTGATTGTTCAAAAGGGTTCTTAAAACCAGGTCCAGTTCAGATTACGTCCAGATCGGGCTCAGCAACACACACCTTCACCCATGTACACCAAAAACCAGGGAACACAACAGGTGGCTTACAATCCACAAACAAAAATACATTTTCAAATTAAGCACCCATGTACAGTCCAGATCACATCCAAGTCGAACTCAGCAACACATACCTTCATTTATGTACACTTAAAATAGGGAATACAACAACAGATTGCATATCATATATAAACAAAATTACATTTTCAAAATAAGCCTTTGAGGACTTCCCATCTTCCCACCAGCTAAAAAATATTGATGTAATCAAAGTAGTAACGACTAGATACACTCCTGTACTTGGTATCATTACAGTGGATGTCAGGTGTAGATCCACCCATGGCATTTGTTTACATTGTGATTCCGGTGAGCTATTGTATCCTCCTACGGTGTATAGTGAAGCCTGTTTTGCTATTCCTCGTCCTGCAGTGATAATGCTACTTGTAAGAAACTTACTAGTTTATTTGTCGCCACAGAGGCCAGGATTAGTGATTTAGAAGTAGCTACAACACTGCAGACTGCGGATGGACGTTAGCCGCTAGCTAGCCATGTCTTAAAGCACCTCTTCCTGAGGGTGTTTCAGTGTTATAACTTCACCTTTATCTTTAGTTTTTGGACCAAAATGCGTCCGTTCTCCCTTTTCTGTCTACACACAGCGTCTGCTTGTAAGTACTCTGTGTGTGTGCGCTTCCGAACATGCTCCTCTGCTCGTAAAACCAGACATGCCTGTAAAAAAAAGGGGGGGGGGGGACGTGTACATTTTAGAAGCGGTATAGTACCGAATATGATTCATTAGTATCGCGGTACTATACTAGTACCTGTATACTGTACAACCCTAGTGTCAAGTCCGTTCAACAAAATTAAACAACTGAATGAAAATCCACCAATTCTGGTGATTCCATCCTTTTTGCCAGGTTTGTAGCTGACTATTTGGCTCCTCATTCAGAGATGCAGAAGAAGCTTTACCACACTCTTTTAGTGAGAATTCCCAAAGCCTTAGGTGATTATTGGATCATAAATTAAGTGACAAATAGAGTTTCTCTCTCCATTGTGTGCTAAATGTGTTTTAATGAGTACCACTGCTGAGGTGAGGGCAGGGAAATGAGGATGTCTCAGTGTGCATTCTTCTCTTTGCAAGTTAGCCCAGAGGACAGAGGATTCCTTCGCTACTTCATCTTTTCAAAGGGACTTTCGGGGAAAGTAAATACATTATTTATCGCGGACACCAGAAGGTAATCTTTTTTGCTCAACACCCTAAAAAAGACTGCCCTTCGTAGCTAGTCGAGCTTATCTACAAGACAGAAAACACAATCCACCATGGCGGTGCAGGAGGAGATTAGGATGCATGTTTGGGGTGTTTCTGCAGATGTTGGAAGAGTGGCAGTCAAGGCGGAAATTTCCAGTAGGATTTGATTAGGAAGCCTATACTAATCTGCCAGGCGCACTTGAACGTGATTGAAGCCGCGTGTGCTGTTAGCCTGGACTTTCTATTAATTTGCTGACAGCTTTACATTTTCCATTTTTTGTGTGTGAAACTGAACAAACTTTACTCTCCTGACACTGTCACTGTCACATGCTGAAAAGTCGAGCCAGAAAATATATTTTCTTCATAAAGCGCGGGCATTTATTTACTCAACTGCAGAGTAAATAAATGTACATTAAAAAATACTTTTATCTTTAATTATGATCATGATTACTGGTTATGTTAGGCCAGCAGAAAAGGCCTTGCTGGCCCTGACGGCACACCACTGTGTATATCAGACATTGATGCAGGTTTTCAGAGGGCTTTATAGGCAACCTAGGATTGTTGGTGATGGGTAATATTAGCAAAACAAACTTCGTCTGGGCATGTCCCCACTTTTGGAGGATAAATACTGTGCAACCTGCATTATGCTCTCAGACTAGACCTGTTCTAGCTTATCTAAGTAAAACAATGTCGATATAGCGTGAACATCACATGTTCAGAGTGAATTAAGTTCTGGGTGTGCCCTACACAACCTAACAGTCTAAATTTATGTAACGAACTACTGAGAACCATTGCATTTGTAGCTTTGCACCCAATGCTGACTAAGTGAAATACAGTTGTGGTCAAAAGTTGTAAAGAACATAATGTCATGGCTGTCTTGAGTTTCCAATCATTTCTACATCTCTTATTTTTTTGTGATAGAGTGATTGGAGCCCATACTCGTTGGTCACAAAAAACATTCATGAAGTTTGGTTCTTTTATGAATTTATTATGGGTCTAATGAAAAGGTGATCAAATCTGCTGGGTCAAAAGTATACATACAGCAATGTTAATATTTGGTTACATGTCCCTTGGCAAGTTTCACTGCAATAAGGCGCTTTTGGTAGCCATCCACAAGCTTCTGGCAAGCTTCCGGTTGAGTATTTGACCACTCCTCTTGACAAAATTGATGCAGTTCAGCTAAATGTGTTGGTTTTCTGACAAGGACTTTTATCTTCAGCATTGTCCACACGTTTAAGTCAGGACTTTGGGAAGGCCATTCTAAAAGCTTAATTCTAGCCTGATTTAGCCATTCCTTTACCACTTTTGATGTGTGTTTGGGGTCATTGTCCTGTTGGAACACCCAACTGCGCCCAAGACCCAACCTCCGGGCTGATGATTTGAGGTTGTCCTCAAGAATTTGGAGGTAATCCTCCTTTTTCATTGTCCCATTTACTCTCTGTAAAGCACCAGTCCCATTTGCAGCAAAACAGGCCCAGAGCATAATACGACCACCACCATTCTAGACGGTAGGAATGGTGTTCCTGGGATTAAAGGCCTCACCTTTTCTCCTCCTGGACAAACAGCTGCATTTTTTTTTTATCTGACCACAGAACTTTCCTCCAGAAGGTCTTATATTTGTTCATGTGATGTCAGATGAAAAAATGGTCAGAATTCAAGCAGAAGCTTGCCAGAAGCTTGTGGATGGCTACCAAAAGCGCCTTATTGCAGTGAAACTTGCCAAGGGACATGTAACCAAATATTAACATTGCTGTATGTATACTTTTGACCCAGCAGATTTGGTCACATTTTCAGTAGACCCATAATAAATTCATAAAAGAACCAAACTTCATTAATGTTTTTTTTAGGCCAACAAGTATGTGCTCCAAACACTCTATCTCAAAAAAATAAGAGTTGTAGAAATGATTGGAAACTCAAGACAGCCATGACATTATGTTCTTTACAAGTGTATGTAAACTTTTGACCACGACTGTAAATGTACAATATTTCTCTTGCATTCCCGCTGCAGGTTTGAAGGGCTCCCTCCAGAGGATGCAGCTGGAGTATGTCGATGTGGTTTTTGCCAACCGGCCAGATAACAACACTCCCATGGAAGGTGAGTTGTTGCTGGGGATGGTGGGACAATGCATATTGTCCTGCAACTTGAGAAGGTGAGAAAATATCAGAAGGGCCTCATCAGATCAGCGGCCTTTTGCTTTGAACCGGAGGATTAGGGTTGGAGCGTGTGTGTGCTCCCCTGGCACACACACACACACACACACACACACACACACACACACACACACACACACACACACACACACACACACACACACACACACACACACACACACACACACACACACGTCTCCGCTAATCGGACAACTTCAAGTCCTCTATTTTTGCCTACGGGTGTCAGTCTGGGTGGGATCACCACTTTCCACATGGTCTCTGAGCCCTCCATGTTCTTCAGAAGCAGGATTATCTGGTGCCCCTGAGAGAAGCTGGTGTATTTTGGGGTTGGCCTCTCTGGATACAAACGTTTTATTCCTCTCATTTTTAATCAGTCACCATTTATTCAGTTTACATTCACAATACCATTTGCATAGTGACCTTTCTCTTCCTGCGGACCAGTCAGTTCCTTCTGGGTCATTTGTCATGCCTGATGATATAATGTCACTGGTATAAAAATGTGAGGATGTCAGGATTATATGAACTAAAGCGGTTTAAAAAAAAAGTCATATATACGATTTCATTGCTTTGTAAAGCTTCTGGTAAAATTTATATTTGTTCAATATCAACAGTAATTTTTCATCACTTCAAGCCGATACCAGGTTGTCCCGATACCAATGTTTTGGTACGGATACCAAAATGTATTTTGATACTTTTCGATACTTTTCTAAAAAAAAAGGGGACCACAATAAAATTGCATTATTGGCTTTATTTTAACAAAAAAATCTTAGGGTACATTAAACATATGTTTATTATTGCAATTTATTTCTTAAATAAAATAGTGAACATACTAGACAACTTGTCTTTTAGTAGTAAGTAAACAAACAAAGGCTCCTAATTAGTCTGCTGACCTATGCAGCAACATATTGTGTCATTTATCATTCTATTATTTTGTCAACATTAAGGACAAGCTGTAAAAAATAATTATTAATCTACTTGTTCATTTACTGTTAATATCTGCTTATTCTCTGTTTCAACATGTTCTATCTACGCTTCTGTTAAAATGTAATAATCACTTATTCTTCTGTTGTTTGATATTTTACATTAGTTTTGGATGATTCCACAAATTTAGGTATCGATCCGATACCAAGTTACAGGATCATACATTGGTCATATTCAAAGTCCTCATGTGTCCAGGGACATATTTCCTGAGTTTATAAACATAATATGAATTTTTTTTAAAGTAAAAAATAATTTGGTGACGATAAAAAATATTGATGTAATCATAGTAGTATCGACTAGAAACGCTCTTGTACTTGGTATCATTTCAGTGGATGTCAGGTGTTGATCCACCCATGGCATTTGTTTACATGCAGGCGTGCTAGCTTTTGTTAGCGGTGACGCCGGTGAGCTATTGTATCCTCCTACGGTGTGTAGTGAAGCATGTTTAGCTATTCCTCGTCCTACAGTGATAATGATACTTGTAAGAAACATACTTTATTTGTCGCCATGGAGGCGAGGATTAGTGATTTAGAAGTAGCTAAAACACTGCAGACTGCGGATGGATGCTAGCTAGCTAGCCATGTCTTAAACCACCTCTTCCTGAGGGTGTTTCAGTGTTATAACTTCACCTTTATCGTCAGTTTTTAGGCCCAAAAAAGTCCGTTCTCCCTTTTCTGTCTGCACACTGTGTCTGCTTGTAAGTACTCCGTGTGTGTGCGCTGCCGAACATGCTCCTCTGCTCGTAAAACCAGCAATGTCACGACGTGACGACTACGCGCCGTCATGCCTGCAAAAAAAATAAAAATATGGCAGACCGGTACATTTCAAACAGAGTATAGTACCGTTTTTTGATTCATTAGTACCCCGATACTATACTAGAACCGGTGTAGTGTAAGGTCACTTGCACAACGGCTGCATCAATGGATTTAACAAAATATGTTTTTGTTGTAGTTTGCCGTCTTCAGTATGTAGATGAAGATGTGTTTGCATTTGGTCCTGAATGCAACACAACAACTCGTGTTCCCCCAAGGCACCAACAAGTGATGTAATAGGGACCAAGTCTTCCTTTGTTAAAATCACAGCCTTTCTTTTCACGTCAGCTCATCCCTTTGTGTGAAATTCTTGATCCTTTATGTGGCTTTTAAAAA
>NC_084746.1:37385283-37435283 GCF_033978785.1 Entelurus aequoreus | reverse complement strand
ATATATATATATATGTATATGTATATGTGTATATATATATATATATATATATATATATATATATATATATATATATATATATATATATATATATATATATATATATAAAAATAGAGAGGCTATATCTTCCCTACAAGCCTGCTCGTCAGGTGATTTTTACCCCAGCACTGTTTAACGGATAAACCACAGAATATATAAATATATATATATATATATATATATATATATATATATATATATATATATATATATATATATATATATATATATATATATATATATATATATATGGTTATATGCATGTATTTAAATATATATATATGCATATATTTACATATATACAGTAAAAATACACAAATCAAGACGTATATACATACACATACCTGTATATGCAGATATACACACATATGGATTTACTTATATACCAATATATATAGACATATACATATATACACAAATACATTTACATATATACACTTCTACACATATCGATATATATACACATACATACATATATGCATATATATACATACATGTATACACATATACATACATATACATAATTATATATATATATATATATATATATATATATATATATATATATATATATATATATATATATATATATATATATATATATACACACACACATATTAACTTTTTTTTTTTTTACGTAAGATTTTAAAGTAAAAAGAACCTGGAACATCTCAGTTGCCAAAATGTTAGCGTGTAATGTACAATGTTTATTTTTAACAGCATATAAATTAAAATGGGAAAACAGTACTAATGCTTTTACTGTAAAATCTACGGTAGTTTTTTTTTATATATATATAATCACAGTAAAATCCTGGCAACTGAGCTACCAGTTTTTTTTTACAGTATTTTTTTTTATTTTTTACAGAGTACAATTTGAAGGACAACTTGCTTTAAAATTGTGACTATAGCAGATATTTAGGTATTTATTTTGATTTTCACACAAACATGTTTGGAATTTACGATAAAATAAGATGCGTGGCAATATTCATTTGAAAAAAAAATAAAAAATTTAATTCTGTCAAAATTTAACATTTTATACATTTAGTAAGAAAAAGACATTAATACCTGGTGTTTGCGGGCCACTTGAAATGACGGGCCTTGAGTTTGACACCTGTGAAATAACCTGTGATTAATCATGATTAATCACAAGAGTGTGATTAACCTGATTTAAACAATCAGTCACTTGACAGCCCTACTCATAATATAATGGGACGGATGCTCTAAACGCCAAATCACCCACAAGTTGTAATGGACTTGCATGATAAATGCTGATGTTTCACCTGAGTTACACGGACGTCTGTTGCGATGATTCACTGTGGTTTAGTGCGGGGAAAACATTCGGAATTGGCAGCTAAGTATGGATTTGATGGTGGATCACGCCATTAAGATGTATTATTCACAGAAAATATACAGCTACATTTTTTTTCTTTTTACAACCTTCCAGTTCTCTCACTTGCCTGGTTTTTTGGCGATATTAGCTCTCCACCCACCTGAGACATACACGCACCATCCCTCGCCGAGACACATTCTGGTCCAGAAGAGAACTACAGATGAAAAGCAAAAAATGCACACTCTAAACTGGGGTTGTACCGTATACAGGTACTAGTATAATACCGCGATACTAATGAATCATATTCGGTACTATATCGGTCCCCCATCACCCCGCCCCCTGTTGTCGTCACGTCATGACATTGCTGGTTTTACGAGCAGAGGAGCATGTTCGGCACTGCACACGCACGGAGTACTTACAAGCAGACACAGTCTGTAGAAAGAAAAGGGAGAATGGACACATTTAGGCTTAAAAACTAAAGATAAAGGTGAAGTTATAACACTGAAACACCCTCAGGAAGAGGTGCTTTAAGACATGGCTAGCTAGCTAGTGGCTAAAGTCCATCCGCAGTCTGCATTGTTTTAGCTACTTCTAACTCACTAATCCTCGCCTCCATGGCGACAAATAAAGTATGTTTCTTAAAAGTATCATTACCAATGGAGGACGGGGAATAGCTAAACCTGCTTCACTACACACTGTAGGAGGATACAATAGCTCACCGGCGTCACAATGTAAACAAACACCATGGGTGGATCTACACCTGACATCCACTGTAAGGAGCGTATCTAGTCAATACTACTATGATTACGTCAATATTTTTTACCACCACAAAATCTTCTTTTGTTTTTTATTTATTTATATTATATATTAATTAACTCAGGAAATACGCCCCTGGAAACATGAGGACTTAAATTATGACCAATGTATGACCCAAATTTGTGGTATCATCCAAAACTAATGTAAAGTATCCAAACAACAGAAGAATAAGGGATTATTACATTTGAACAGAAGTGTAAATAGAACATGTTAAAACAGAAAATAAGCAGATATTAACAGTAAATGAACAAGTATATTAATAATCCACTTTTACAGCTTGTCCTTAGTAATGTTGATAAAATAACAGAATGATAAATGACACAATATGTTACTGTATACGTCAGCAGACTAATTAGGAGTCTTTGTTTGTTTACTTACTACTAAAAGACAAGGCATACGGCAAATGGTTAATTTGTGCATTTAAAGGTCGATTAGATAGCAAAGCGAGGCCAAAAAAGCCGTTGTTGTTGTGTTTTCTTCACTACATTGCTTTAGGTGACCACTAAGAATTGACGAGTGTTGTTTTCTTCTCTGTGTTTGTGTGTACAATAGAGATAGTGAGAGCCATGACACATGTGATTAACCAGGGCATGTCAATGTATTGGGGGACGTCACGGTGGTCCGCCATGGAGATCATGGTGAGTGACTACTGGCCTTCACTACAATAAACACTCAATATCATTGCATTTCTGGATGAACTTTTCATTTTTATTTTCACTTTAGTTCAACCTTTAATATAGCCTAATTTCCAACAAGTGGTAGGCTTAAATTCAGTTTGATTTTTTTGGCCAATTTTTTCGATAGAATCCACCCTCGTCACATTGTTTGTGACTTCAGTACATCACAGTTTTGTTTTGTTTTTAAACACTTTATAAAGCATATTTTACATATGTTTGGCCTAAATCAGGGGTGTAAAACTATTTTTTATTGAGGGCCACATCGCAGTAATGACTGCTTTCAGAGGGACACTTTTTTTAAATGTATTTACATTATGCATACGGGTAATAACGAGTGATTAATTATGATTAATTGAAATGCATATGCATTTGATTATTAGATATTTTTATGTATAACTTGCTTTAAAATCGTAAATAAAGGTGACAAGCAGATATTTAACTATTTGTTTTTATCTCTCAAAAATACTTTTTCACTACAGTATATAATAATATAATTGGCTTGATCAAATAATATTAATGTTTAAAATATGATTTTTTTTATGTCAAAATTGAAAGAACGAATGCATTTAGTAAAAACAAACAAGCAAAAAAATGTATTTTATTGAAACCCATTTTTTCCAGGCTTTCGCGGGCCACATAGAATGATGTGGTGGGCCAGGACTGGCCCCCAGGCCTTTAGTTTGACACCTGTGGCCTAAATTGAGCATGTTCAAGCATAATAATTGCTCAATTAATTATAACATATCAATACCACCGCAGTATTGGCCACGAGCTGGAACCAAACCAATGAAGGCACGCTGTTAAGTATCATGGCCACTGATTGGCCCACGTTCAAGAGTGTGATTAATTTGATTAGGAAAATTAATCACTTGACAGCCCTGTTTATAATTGATAATTTCTTCTTTACAGGAATTTATTTACCAAGGTCAGGCCAAGGACCGAATGTCCGCAAGAAATAAGGGTTTAATAATATGAATCAATGAATTTACAAAGTGAATTAATGCATAATAATACTATACAGAAACAAATCAGAATTAATTGAAATTGTAAATTCACATTTTCATTGACTAATTTATTCAAATTTTAATTAGAAAATAATTTGCCTTTAAATTAATTTATCTACAAACAAGCTACAAAACAAAAACATTTATTTAGTTCATTTTCAAACCAATCTGTAGCACCCTCTTTTGCATGTCACGCACTGTGCGTAAGCCCCACGATCCTTTGGGGCCCCCGTTTTGCATGAATAAACTCTTGTAAAATGTCAATTAATGAATGATATTTAGGGCATTTCAATGGAAATTTCACTGAAAACATATTCCTAGCCTCTGTGGCGTGCAGTGTGAGTGCTGAGCTGCTTACTACTGTACTTTCCAGGCTATAGCCGCACCCACCTCATTTTAGAATAAATAAATATTTGTACGTATATTAGTCGCACTGGACCATAAACCGCAGATATATACAGATACAATTTTTTTTTTATATAAATGTTTATTTACTACATACCTTAATTGTTTCCAAACGGTGCCTGTCACATAGCAGTAAAACGGCTGATCAAACAAAACAGAAGTTATCATCATGGACTCACTAGCTGTGGGAGCCAGATCTCCAATCAGCTAAACAGACTCAATAACTCCACGGTGACGTGTTGGTGAATGTATGAAACTGAAACAATGCAAAAATAATGCCATTGTAAGTTAATTATACTAACACGGACACTTGTAAACGTGTTAGCATATTGGATAGTGCTAATGATGTGACCTTGACCACATTACATAGCACATACAAAAACACAAAAACAAAAACAGACATCACACATGAGATGGTTTAGTAGGTATGAATTGTTTTAGTTATATTGTAAAACGTACAAACGTTGCTTGGAGCAATGAATGAAAAATCCTTACGAACAGAAACACCATGAATGACTTGAAGACAAAAAACGGGTTATACTTCCTGTTCAAGGCACGAAACGGGAAACACCGTACATTTTCAACCCGCGGCGCATGCAGTGAGCGAACTCGTCCAAAAGATGGCGAAATAGCACAGTCAATAACACACCTTTTCAGTGTGAAAATCCATCCATCCATCCATATTCTTCCGCCTATCCGAGGTCGGGTCGCGGGGGCAGCAGCCTAAGTAGGGAAGCCCAGACTTCCCCTCTCCCCAGCCACTTCGTCCAGCTCTTCCCGGGGGATCCTGAGGCGCTCCCAGGCCAGCCGGGAGACATAGTCTTTCCAACGTGTCCTGGGTCTTCCCCGCGGCCTCCTACCGGTCGGACGTGCCCTAAACACCTCCCTAGGGAGGCGTTCGGGTGGCATCCTGACCAGATGCCCGAACCACCTCATCTGGCTCCTCTCGATGTGGAGGAGCAGCGGCTTTACTTTGAGCCCCTCCCAGATGGCAGAGCTTCTCACCCCATCTCTAAGGGAGAGCCCCACCACCCGGCGGAGGAAACTCATTTCGGCCGCTTGTACCCGTGATCTTGTCCTTTCGGTCATAACCCAAAGCTCATGACCATAGGTGAGGATGGGAACGTAGATCGACCGGTAAATTGAGTGCTTTGCCTTCCGGCTCAGCTCCTTCTTCACCACAACGGATCGATACAGCGTCCGCATTACTGAAGACGCCGCACCGATCCGCCTGTCGATCTCACGATCCACTCTTGCCTCACTCGTGAACAAGATTTAGAGGTACTTGAACTCCTCCACTTGGGGCAGGGTCTCCTCCGCAACCCGAAGATGGGACTCCACCCTTTTCCGGGCGAGAACCATGGACTCGGACTTGGAGGTGCTGATTCTCATCCCAGTCACTTCAGTGTGAAAATGATTTGTTGAATACAAAACATTATGGCCATTAGCGAATACCATCCATTTTCTACCGCTTGTCCCTTTTGGGGTCGCTAGGGGTGCTGGAGCCTATCTCAGCTACAATCGGGCGGAAGGCGGGGTACACCCTGGACAAGTCGCCACTTCATCAGAGGGCCAACACAGATAGACAGACAACATTCACACTCACATTCACTCACTAAGGCCAATTTAGTGTTGCCAATCAACCTATCCCCAGGTGCATGTCTTTGGAGGTGGGAGGAAGCTGGAGTACCCAGAGGGAACCCACGCAGTCAAGGGGAGAACTTGTAAACTCCACACAAAAAGATCCCGAGCCCGGGATTGAACTCAGGACTACTCAGGACCTTCGTATTGTGAGGCACATGCACTAATCCCTGTGCCACCAGCGAATACATTTCCATAAATTAGCCGCACCGTTTCATATGCCGCAGGGTACAAAGCGTAGGAAAAAAGTAGCAATTTATAGTGCGAAAAATACAGTAGTCGTACTCCAATTAAGTTGGAGCTCTGTCAGGAAATTAAGCAGAGGTAGGTTTTATTTATGTTAAATGTGTTATTTTGCACTAACAAAAAAAATAATAAAACATTAATACTTTTCAATAAATAGGGTTTAGTGCAACAAAGCATCAGATTTAAAAAGTAAAAGTGTGTTTCACATAAATAAAGAAATGTGAAAAAAAAGTGTAATGAAGCACGGCATCATAATAAAAATCTGCTTAGGGACCTAATTTATCCCGAGTGTTACACAAAAGACAAATCAGCGTACTGATACCAAATTGCATATTGGCATATGGCAGAGGGCAAATATTTTGACTCGGGGGCCACATTGAGAGAAAAAAACGTGTCTTGGGGGCCAATGTGTATGTGTGTATAAATGATATATACACTACTGTACAGTATGTGTGTTTGGGTCTCTTTTTTTCAGGAACACTAATACCAAAAGTCACAATGTCCGATAGAGTTCTAAAAAAGTCATGACAGACCACCTCAAAAAAACGGATTGGAATTTTACGATTTTTTTACTGAATGGGACACCCAAAATGAACATTACAATAAAGAAAGTGGGATTTACAATATGAACAATGAACAATAAGGCGAAGTTGATATGAACAATGAACAATAAGGCGAAGTTGATAGAGTGGCTGTGCCAGCAATCGGAGTGTTGCTGGTTACTGGGGTTCAATCCCCACCTTCTACCTTCCTAGTCACGTCCGTTGTGTCCTTGGGCAAGACACTTCACCCTTTGCCTCTGATGGCTGCTGGTTAGCGCCTTGCATGGCAGCTCCCGCCATCAGTGTGTGAATGGGTGAATGTGGAAATACTGTCAAAGCGCTTTGAGTACCTTGAAGGTAGAAAAGCGCTATACAAGTATAACCCATTTATCATTTATCATTTAATATTAACAACATATGACCATCGCTCCTCCATAGACATATTTTACAATCAAGCAAAACACAACAAAAATGTAACAAACAGCACAGTATGAATGCAAAATGTAATAAACATCTTCAATAGGATATATTATCACTTTTATGCAGACATTTGTTGTAAAAATGTGCTTCCGCATCTGTTCCTGACACATGCGTTTGGGGCTGGCTGCTCTGAAAACAAACCCCGCCCACTCTGCTTTGTTCCTGATCTAAGATGCTGTGACGTAGATTACCGTAATAACTCATATAACACTCAAAAGCGCAGATTTCAACCATTGAAATACTTTTTATAGTTCGAGACTTATGGTCATTTAAAAACAGCACTGCACATCATAGTGGCGGTGACCGTTTTGATGTTAAAGGTATAAAAAAATTATGTAGAACGTCCGGCGGGCCGGATTGAAAATCTTAATGGGCCGCGGTCGTATTTTGCCCAGGTCTGGCATATTGTTTTAGGGCCGCAGTGCATATTTGAAAAAAAAAACTTATCAGAGTGCAGTTGTTTGCTTTGTCCCCTAATTTTCTGTCTCTTCTCATTTATTTAGGAGGCCTACTCTGTGGCCAGGCAATTCAATCTCATTCCACCAGTCTGTGAGCAGGCAGAGTATCATTTTTTCCAGAGAGACAAAGTGGAAACACAGCTGCCAGAGCTCTACCACAAGATAGGTCGGTTTCGTCATTCAACCCTTCCAGGCTCGCCCTGAAATTCTTTTGTATCGACCTGTCACTCTTTAATCACAGGTGTAGGTGTGGTCTCCTGGTCTCCTTTGGCCTGCGGCATCATCACTGGGAAATATGAGAACGGAGTCCCAGAAACCTCCAGGGCCTCCATGAAGGTACGGCTTGAGCTTCATTCTGACCACGAGCTTAGTGCACGGACCCTCCAGCGGGTACAGGCACGGAATGTGGTTTGCTTCGAACTTTGTGTTTCTGATTTACAAGTAATCTAATCCGCTCCTTTGTTTCATCTCGCAGCCATACCAGTGGTTAAAGGAGAAAATAACGAGTGAGGATGGAAGGAAACAGCACGCCAAGCTGAAGGAGTTGGCTCACATAGCGGAGAAGCTTGGTTGTACGTTACCCCAACTCGCTATCGGTGAGAGACTTTTAGGACTTTCTGTGTGTTTACTGTTTTGGACTTTTTTCATATCCAACAAAGAATTGTCCATAGAAAAAGTAAGATCTTTTGAAGTATTTGTTTGAGTACTCAAATAACATCAGATTACAAAGAAGAAATGGTTTTCGCTGCTACTGAAAGGAGAAGAAGAGGAGCAAGAGGGAGAGAGAGACAAAGAACTCTTCCACAACTTTATAACTTTTAGGAATGAGAGGAGGAGGAGGGGGTTTGGGGCGAAACCACCTGTCTCTGAGATGAACATTTAGACAAAAAATAATAATGTTGCCATTAGATAGGGACGGCGTGGCGAAGTTGGTAGAGTGGCTGTGCCAGCAATCGGAGTGTTGCTGGTTACTGGGGTTCAATTCCCACCTTCTACCTTCCTAGTCACGTCCGTTGTGTCCTTGGGCAAGACACTTCACCCTTTGCCTCTGATGGCTGCTGGTTAGCGCCTTGCATGGCAGCTCCCGCCATCAGTGTGTGAATGTGTGTGTGAATGGGTAAATGTGGAAATAGTGTCAAAGCGCTTTGAGTACCTTGAAGGTAAAAAAGCGCTATACAAGTATAACCCATTTATCATTAGATTACTCATATGGCAAAATAGCTCAAATATAATGGCAAAATCGTTGCAATATCCTGTCTGGCGATGTTTTGATTAGCCTCAAAGGATGAATAAAGTCGATCTAGGGTTGTATGGTATACCTGTACTAGTATAGTATCGCAGTACTAATGAATCAAAAACAGTACTATATGCTGTACCATTCATCCATTTTCTACCGCTTATTCCCTTTTGGGGTCGTGGGGGGCGCTGGAGCCTATCTCGGGCGGAAGGCGGGGTACACCCTGGACAAGTCGCCACCTCATCACAGGGCCAACACAGATAGACAGACAACATTCACACTCACATTCACACACTAGGGCCAATTTTTTAGTGTTGCCAATCAACCTATCCCCAGGTGCATGTCTTTGGAAGTGGGAGGAAGCCGTAGTACCCGGACGGAACCCACGCAGTCACGGGGAGAACATGCAAACTCCACACAGAAAGATCCCGAGCGCAGAATTGAACCCAGGACCTTCATATTATGAGGCAGACGCACTAACATATACCGGTTCGCCATATATATTTTTTTACAGGCATGACGGCACGTCGTCATCACGTCATGACATTGCTGGTTTTACGAGCAGAGGAGCATGTTCGGCAGCGCGCACACACGGAGTACTTACAAGCAGACACAGTGTGTAGACAGAAAAGGAAGAACAGACACATTTTGGCTTAAAAACTGAAAATAAAGGTGAAGTTATAAGGAAGAGGTGCTTTAAAACATGGCGAGCTAGTTAGCGGCTAATGTCCATCCGCAGTCTGCAGTGTTTTAGCTACTTCTAAATCACTAATCCTCGCCTCCATGGCGACAAATAAAGTACATTTCTTACAAGTAACATTATCACTGCAGGACGAGGAATAGCTAAACATGCTTCACTACACACCGTAGGACAGGGGTGGGCAATTAATTTTTACCGGGGGCCGCATGAGCTACCCGAGCACTGCTGGAGGGCCACATCGACAATATTTCAATAAAATTTTGCTCAATATTATTTTTGATATATACCGTAAGATAAATAATAATATTAATAATAATAATAGTAATACTTCAACATAGTGTGTGCAACAGCATTCCATGACTAATATAAATAAATTAACATTAATAATAAATGACAGTAAAATAAGCACACGTATGACTGAGGAGTCATAGTGTAACTTTGTGTGGTGTTTGAGTTGTCCGACTTTTTGTGTGGCCTTAAACGCACCAGTGGTTTAGTGCTATGCGTGTTGGTGACAGATGACAAGTTGGTTTTGGCCTGGTTTGTACGGCAGAAAATGACTAGTTTTTCGAGATAGAATTGTTTTACTCATGTTTTTGGTGTGGTTATGTCCGAATATAAACAGTTTTGTTCAATAAAGTGATCGATATAATTCCTGTCCTCGAAGCATCTCGATAGACGTTACAATAATTGAACGGTGTTCAATTGAACGGTGTTGACGAACACCATTAGGGCCGCTTGTTGTCACTGTCACTCAAAGTTGCATTGCAAAATTCCATAGAATAAATATGTTTATTTTGTTTATAATTCAGATGGGATTTGATTTGGTGCGCGGCATATACTTGCTGCGCGCAGCAGACGCTTGAGCAGTGCGCAATTGCGCAGGCACGCACCTTAGGTGAGGGGACGTTGCTTTGCAGTTCATGTGTTGTTGAAAACACGGCATTCCTCATCAACTTTTCTCTTTTTGGCGTCTCGGGTGTAAACCGTGCATCACTTGTCGCTGCATGTGCACCTTCACTCGCAGGTTACACACGGACACACGCCCATAAATAATACTTTTCAAAATAAAAGCAGCACAGTTGTATTGCGCGCAGGACATAGATGTTTTTTCAACTTTATTTTGTAATTGCAGTTGTTCACATTCACTCACAATCACGCATACGTCCACACGGAAGTAATACAAATAACGATTTTCAAAACAAAAGCAGCACCGTTGTATTGCACACTCAACATAGATACTTTTTAAAATTTATTTTGTAATTTATAATTGGCCTCACGCGGGCCGGACAGGGACGCACAAAGGGCCGGATGCGGCCCGCGGGCCGCAGAATGCCCAGGTCTGCCGTAGGAGGATACAATAGCTCACCGACGTCACAATGTAAACAAATACCATGGGTGGATCTACACCTGACATCCACTGTAATGATACTAAGTACAAGAGCATATCTAGTCGATACTACTATGATTACATCGATATTTTTTATCGTCACAAAATATTTTTTCTTTTTTTTCTTAAATTCATATCATATACATAAACTCAGGAAATATGTCCCTGGACACATGAGAACTTAAATTATGACCAATGTATGACCCTGTAACTACTTGGTATCGGATTGATACCTAAATGTGTGGTATCATCCAAAACTAATGTAAAGTGTCAAACAACAGAAAAATAAGTGATTATTACATTTTAACAGAAGTGTAGATAGAACATGTTCAAAGAGAAATCAACCAGATATTAACTGTAAATCAACAAGTAGATTAATAATCATTTTTTACAGTTTTTCCTTTATAATGTTGACAAAATAATATAATGATAAATGACACAATATGTTACTGCATATGTCAGCAGACTAATTAGGAGTCTTTGTTTGTTTCCTTACTACTAAAAGACAAGTTGTCTAGTACAGTGGTTCTCAACCTTTTTTCAGTGATGTACCCCCTGTGAACATTTTTTTAATTCAAGTACCCCCTAATCAGAGCAAAGCATTATTGGTTGAAAAAAAGAGATAAAGAAGTAAAATACAGCACTATGTCATCAGTTTCTGATTTATTAAATTGTATAACACTGCAAAATATTGCTCATTTGTTGTGGTCTTTCTTGAACTATTTGGAAAAAAAGATATAAAAATAACTAAAAACTTGTTGAAAAATAAACAAGTGATTCAATTCTAAATAAAGATTTCTACACATAGAAGTAATCATCAACTTAAAGTGCCCTCTTTGGGGATTGTAATAAAGATCCGTCTGGATTCATGAATTTAATTCTAAACATTTCTTCACAAAAAAAGAAATCTTTAACATCAATATTTATGGAACATGTCCACGAAAAATCTATCTGTCAACACTGAATATTGCATTGTTGCATTTCTTTTCACAGTTCTTTTTGACAGACATTTAAAAAAAATCTCATGTACCTCTTGGCATACCTTCAAGTACCCCCAGGGGTACGCGTACCCCCACTTGAGAACCACTGGTCTAGTATGTTCACTATTTTATTTAAGGACTACATTGCAAGAATAAACATATGTTTAATGTATCCTAAGATTTTTTGTTAAAATAAAGCCAATAATGCCATTTTTTGTGGTACCCTTTATTTAGTATCAAAGTATCAAAAAGTATCGAAAAGTATCAAAATACATTTTGGTACCTCTACCAAAATATTGGTATCGAGACAACCCTAAGTCGATCTATTTGTGTCTGTTTTTCAGCATGGTGCCTGAGGAATGAAGGTGTGAGCTCAGTACTGCTGGGATCCTCCAATCCAAGCCAGCTAACAGAGAATCTCGGGGCCATTCAGGTTGACTGAATATGTCTTATATCAGATCAGGAGTGTCCAACTCATTTTTATTGAGGGCCACATCGCATACATGGCGAAAAATATGGTAGTAAGAACGATGAAGTTCTTTATTGACACATTATTTCCAGGCTTTTGCGGGCCACATAAAATGATGTTGCGAACCAGATCTGGCCCCCGGGCCTTGAGTTTGATACCTGTGCCTTATATCATCTGTATTATTTACAGTGGAACCTCCAAATTTGAATTCCAAAAATGTATTTTTAAAGAACCACAAAAACTTACACTTTTTTTTTTGGTCACTCTTGGAAGGTCCCATATTATTATTTTTTATTTTAAACAAGTCTCAGAGGTCCCACAATCGTGTACTCAAGGTGCGTTGCCATATTCTAGCCTTTGATGTTTTAGACAGTTTTTGATGAGTCCTCCTGGGAACACCTTGTTTTGTGTGCAAGCCTTCATCCAACAGAGTGTGTGGCTCCAAAAAGTGCTCTTGTGCACTTGATTAGTGATGGGATTTTTGGCTCTCTGAAAGGAGTCACCTCTCGAAGACCCCTTCCTTTTGAAGAGCTTTTCAAAAGACTGGCTCATTTTTATGGTTCTTGTTTTTAATACTTACCTTATTTTTTGGACTATAAGGCGCACTTAAAATCCTTTAATTTTCTCAAAAATCCACAGTGCACCTTATAACCCGGTGTGCCTAATGTACGGAATAATTCTGGTTGTGCTTACCGACCTCGAAGCAATTTTATTTGGTACATGGTGTAATGATAAGTGTGACCAGTAGATGGCAGTCACACATAAGAGATATGTAGACTGCAAGATGACGCCAGTAACAACACCAACACTTTAAATGTTATGTTATATATTATTAAATATTTCAGTACGACTTTGAAGCCACACCACTGAATGGATTGTCGGCCATTACGGCTACCGTAGTCAGAGATACAAGTATTACTATGGTGTGTGTATAAGGACCGCAAAATGGCACCCATTAGTAGACATATTATCTGGCGTTTTGTTTCGCAATATTATGAAAAACCAACTTTCTTACCTTCTGGTACCTGCTGATGTGTATTTGAGATCTGCATAAGTCCTGAAAATTTGCGCACGTCGGCCACTGTAGTCCGTGGTGACGCCGTAGTCCAAAAGCTTCTTCTTTCTCTCTATCTTCTTGTTATGGGACATTCATCCTCCACTGTTGGCATTTCTAATATAAAGTAGTGTAAAGTTCTAACTTATATCTCGCAATGGAAGCGCCAAAAACTACCTGTGTAGTGAGTTTACATAATTCACCCAAGGAACTTTAGTTATTAGAGATTTCCAGTCGGACGGTTTTTCATGGGACACATTTCCGGCGTTGTTGTTGCACTAGTGAGCCACGGATGAGAAGATGCTGCTCCGTTATTGATTAAAGTAAAGTCTGAATGTCATTAAAACAGTTGGCTCCATCTTTTGACACTTCTTCCACTACCGTCCTTGCACGCTACACCGCTACAACAAAGATGACAGGGAGAAGACGCTGTCGAAGTGGAGGCACGTAAATACGACTGCCCACAAAACGGTGCATCCTGAAGCGACTGTCAGAAAGCGGCTTGAAGATGATCTGTAAAACTACATCTATGCAACATTTTGACCAAAGAACCACCATTACATGTTATGTAGACCACAAGGAAGTCTTTTACATTTAGAAAAAAATCCTAATATGACCCTTTTAATGCGCCTTATAATCCGGTGCGCCTTTTGTATGAAAATAGACCTGACTAGACCCGCTCATCAGCAGTGCGCCTTATAATCCTGTGTGCCCTATGGTCCGAAAAATACGGTACCTCCGGTGTTGTGACCTCTGTTTACATCCGTCACGTCAAAAATATACCTTCTCACTGGCTACTAATAAATCCTCCAGGATTAAAACTGGTTCGGAACTAACAGTGTTTGGATTGTAATCACCCAAATAATCCTTGTTTTGGCGCACCTGTCCTGTAATTTAGTCCAGCGTTTAGGCAAAGGGAACAACGACTATCTGCGGCTAAGATGAGCATTCAACACATTTTGTTTGGATCCTATTTTTTTTATATACATTTTGTTAAAAAAACGCCAATATGATGTTTTGACATGAAAATTAATGTCTAAAAACGTGGATTTACGTGTTTTCAAGGACATTTCACATGCTTGTGTTCTAAATCAAAACTTTTATTGTTGATCTGGCACTATATATAGAAAACAATCCACAGTTGTATGACTGTTAAAATGTTAGGTAAACCTGCATGTAGTCATTAACGGGTTTATAATGGAAGCCGTTTCACACTGTAACATACAGGTGTCAAACTCAAGGCCCGGAAGCCAGATCTGGCCTGCGACATCATTTTATCTGGCCCGCAAACACCTGGAAAGGAAATGTGGGAAAGTAGTTAATTTGATTTTTTCATTTTTTTTCATTTTGACAGACAAAATATATGTACTGCTTAAAATTACATACATTTTAAACTTTAATAGTATCCAATATTGCAACAAATATTACAGTAAATTATCATACTTTCCAAACATGTTTATGTCTAAATAAAAATACTTAACTTTACAGCAAACTACCTATTAAATTAATAAAAATGACAATAAATTGTACGTTGTTCTTTACAGCATATTACTGCAAATTGAAAAATACTACTATGTTTTTATGTTAAAATTCTGTTGACTGAGCTTCCAGTTTTTGACTGTAAAATCTAGGGTTGTTGTTTTTAACAGTGTATTACTGTAAACGGAAAGACGTACATTGTTTTTTACAGTAGAAAAACTGCCAGCTGAGTTGCCAGAATAAGAAAATAACTTGTACTGTTTTTCCATGAACAATATAATGTTGTAAAAACCAATGTCAATTTAACACAAAAATTCTGGCAACTAAGCTGCCTGCTTTTTTCATAACCCCCACCCAAAAAAAACTAAACTGTGGTACTGTTTTTCCATTTACTGTAAAATGTTGTAAAAAATTTAAAAAACACTATTTTACATTAACATTTTGTTAATGTAAAGTTTTATTGTAAAATGGACAGTCTACTTAAACCAATTTATATAATTAAAAATGAAATCCAGAGGCAAATTCATACATTATTCACTGTTACAAGCGGCCCTCTGATGGCAGTTATGGACTGCCATCATGTCTGGAATGACATGTATCGTGTAAATAAGATAACTAGCATAAGAACATGTTCTCAAGCAAGTGAGCACCCTTTGAGGAAAAAAAAGAGGAATATTTCTATCAGCACAAATAGCTGCCAAGAAAAAACATTTTTAAAAATGTAGACTACATTTCCTGTAATTGGGTGCATTTGTAAAAAAAAAAAAGAACGCGTACTGTTTTTCCATGAACAATATAATGTTGTAAAAAACCAATGTCAATTTAACATAAAAATTCTAGCAACTAAGCTGATAGATTTTTCTGTAGACACCCCCCCCCCCCCAGAAAAAACAGTGGTACGGTTTTTAAGTTTACCGTAAAATGTTGTAAAAAAATTTAAAAATACCGGTACACTATATTTTACAGTAAAATGTAAATGTTAAGTTTTTACTGTAAAATCTACTTAAAACAATTTATATAAAGAAGATTTTTAAACAAGTCGTGTTGGACTTTGACCTACTCAGTGGCCTAGTGGTTAGAGCAGGGGTCCCCAAACTACGGCCCGCGGGCCGGATCAGGCCCGCCAGCGTCCAAAATCAGGCCCGCGTGAAGTCCCAAGTATTAAAAATAAATAAATAAATAAATATTTTTAAAAAAAAAAAATTCTGTCTTTTCTTATCCACTTTGTACCGCTTGCTACTCACAGTGTCTCCTAGCCGCTCAGGCAAATCATATTGTCTAAAAATGCATTTTCTCATCGATAAAGTGACATCATCGCGCACGCGGAAAGTGCGCTATATATATTGAATATATATATATATATATACATATATATACAGCCCGGCCCCCGGCCAAATTGTTTTAACCCAATGCGGCCCCCGAGTCAAAAAGTTTGGGGACCCCTGGGTTAGAGTGTCCGCCGTGAGATTGGTTGGTTGTGAGTTCAAACCCCGGCCGAGTCATACCAAAGACTATAAAAATGGGACCCATTACCTCCCTGCATGGCACTCAGCATCAAGGGTTGGAATTGGGGGTTAAATCACCAAAAATGATTCCCGGGCATGGCCACCGCTGCTGCTCACTGCTCCCCTCACCTACCAGGGGGTGATCAAGGGTGATAGGTCAAATGCAGAGAATAATTTTGCCACACCTAGCGTGTGTGTGACAATCATTGGTACTTTACCTTTAAATTTATAGGTTCTACTGTCCTATTAGTGGCGTTATAAAACAGTGCTTCGTGTGTTTGATTGTGTATTAAAGCTATGCTGTATGAACTTCAGGTAATTCCAAAGATGACTGCAGGCATCGCCTCAGAAGTGGATCACATACTGGGGAATCGTCCGCACACCAAAAAAGACTACCACCATTAGCACGGACCAACAGTGAGGGAAACTGTGCTCTGAAAGTGTATCAAAGCTCCCACTCACAGCCATCGCACTGCCGCCAGTGCCCCACTTTGCTCATGTGACCTTGTGTGTGACTGTGTGAAAAGTCTTCTGCTCGGCTCCTCCTCAGCCACTTGTCATTATCATTAAGTGAGATGCTTGGCAAAGAATGCATGCTACACCCATAGCGGCCAACAGACGCAACGGTGTGCCAACAGGATCATTTCTGGTGTGAGACGGTACTTTTTATTTTGCAGCTGTGTGCAGAATATTTCAAAGTGGAGAATTTTGCATAAGGTGAGGAAACTCAAAAAACATCATTGCCATGCAGTGGATAACTTAAAAATGCATAATTTTCTTTTGTTTTACAAACTAGATTGTTTGCCACACTAGATGTTCGTAAAGTGAGGGCAACAGAATATAACAGGGCGTGGTCTCAGCAGACTTGACCATACATTTCTTTCCGAGTGATCAATCTGTATGAGCTGAAATGATCAATGTTATAATATATTTTTGAAAAAGCCCGTGCTGTACTGATTGTAATGTGATTCACTTGATAAAGTACCCGGAAATAGTGTACTCTCCTGATGTTTACCATCACTTGTTTTTACTTCAACTTTGTGGTTAAAACATGTGTCCTGTCACACCTGGGGATGATCAACATAAAGGGAGCTTGTAGATCAACAAAGCCATACAACTAATGAAAAGGCTAAGAAAAAAAACATGACCATAAATGTGCTAGCACACTACTTATTGCAGATGCCAGTTTGATTAAATGGGTGTATTTTTGGTGTGGTTTATTGAGATTTGTACACAGAATTAAAGATCATACAACTAACATTTGACTTGTTTTTAAATAACTTTTAAATCATCGCCAGTACCGTAAACCCTATCTTATATTAACTAAACTGTTGGGGCAGTATCATAATTTCAATAATAAACAACCTTCACATTTATTTATTTTTTATTGAACAACAAACATACATTTATAATGCACACAAAAGTCAAGGCACTTTCAACATAACCAACAATCTGCACATCAGGTTGAGCAAATCACGACATCAGCAAAACATGTCAAGGAAAGAAAACAAAAGCAAATACAGATAGAGTATTAAATATTAATAAATAATAATATGAAGAAGAAGAAAAAAGACAAAAAGGGCTACCTTAATCACTTTAAATGTTTTTAACAAATATATCAATTTAAAGGCCTACTGAAACCCACTACTACCGACCACGCAGTCTGATAGTTTATATATCAATGATGAAATCTTAACATTGCAACACATGCCAATACGGCCGGGTTAACTTATAAAGTGCAATTTTAAATTTCCCGCTAAACTTCCGGTTGAAAAGGCTTTGGATGATGACGTATGCGCGTGACGTAGCCAGTGAAACAGGAGTATCGGTACCCCATTGAAAACAATACAAATTAGCTCTGTTTTCATCTCATAATTCCACAGTATTCTGGACATCTGCGTTGGTGAATCTTTTGCAATTTGTTCAATGAACAATGAAGACTGCAAAGAAGAAAGTTGTAGGTGGGATCAGTGTATTAGCGGCTGGCTGTAGCAACACAACAAGGAGGACTTACTTGGACAGCAGACGCGTTAGCCGACGCTAGCCGCCAACCGCATCTGTGATCGGGTGAAGTCCTTCGTCGCGCCGTCGATCGCTGGAACGCAGGTGAGCATGGGTGTTGATGAGCAGATGAGGGCTGGCTGGCGTAGGTGGAGCGCTAATGTTTTTATCATAGCTCTGTGAGGTCCCGTTGCTAAGTTGCTAAGTTAGCTTCAGCGTCTTTAGCAACAGCATTGTTAAGCTTTGCCAGGCTGAGAATTATTAACCGTGTAGTTACATGTACATGGTTTAATAGTATTGTTGATCTTCTGTCTATCCTTCCAGTCAGGGATTTATTTAATTTGTTTCTATCTGCATTTGAGCCCGATGCTATCACGTTAGCTCAGTAGCTAAAGTGCTTCGCCGATGTATTGTCGTGGAGATAAAAGTCACTGTGAATGTCCATTTCGTGTTCTCGACTCTCATTTTCAAGAGGATATAGTATCGGAAGTGGTTTAAAATACAAATCCGTGATCCACAATAGAAAAAGGAGAGAGTGTGGAATCCAATGAGCCAGCTTGTACATAAGTTACGGTCAGAGCGAAAAAAGATACGTCTTCACTGCATTCTAGTCCGTCACTCTAACGTTCCTCATCCACGAATCTTTCATCCTCGCTCAAATTAATGGGGTAATCGTCGCTTTCTCGGTCCGAATCGCTCTAGCTGCGTTGAAAACAATAGGAAAACATGAGGAGGCGAACAACTGACTACGTCACGCTACTTCCGGTGGGGCAAGGCTTTTTTTTATCAGAGACAAAAAGTTGCGAACTTTATCGTCGTTGTTCTATACTAAATCCTTTCAGCAAAAATATGGCAATATCGCGAAATGATCAAGTATGACACATAGAATGGATCTGTTATCCCCGTTTAAATTTTCAAAAATTATTTCAGTAGGCCTTTAAGGGCTTTTGTACTTTTAATCATCCTCCAAGATTTGATTGATAATTGTAAACCATTAAGCCAATTAGAAAATGTAGGCCTTACTTTCATAAATCGACATGTATGTAGAAAAAATGTTGCCTGGAGCATAATAATGTTGACAAACATTTCTATGTTACAGTCGTTTCTAAAAATACCAAATGTGATCTCTTCTATAGTGAATGGGGACATCTCCACACCCTTGTTTCTCAGCCAATCTCTGATCTCCTCCCAAAACACATGTACACTCTCACATTCCACACATAGATGATTGACATTAATATTGTGAAGAATTGGGTATGTAATATAGCTTGTCCTTATTTTCCTTAGCTCAACTTTTGTAAACTCCTTCAGGATATATTGTCTATGAACTGTGCCCGGAAAATATTATTTCACTAAAACTGCCCTCATATATTTGTTGGAACATTTTTCATCCCACAAATGAACATCTTCAATATTAAGGTTTCTCAGAACAACCTTCACACATTGTTTTTCAAACTTTTTTAAGCCAAGACACATTTTTTTCATTGAAAAAATGCGGAGGCCCACCACCCGCAGAAAACATTACAAATCAAACTCAGCAGCTGATATTGACAGTAACAAATTGTTCTCGCAGGTGTTAACCATAACTAAGCATGCATCACTTGTCTCAAAGTACTGTCACGACCTGTCACATCACACCGCGACTTATTTAGAGTTTTTTTGTGTTTTACTGTGTGTAGTGAGTGTTTAAGTTCTTGTCTTTTGGTGGCTTTTCCTGTTTTGTTGGTATTTTGCTGTAGCAGTTTCATATCTTCCTTGAATGCTATCCCCGCACATGCTTTGTTTTCGCAATCAAGACTATTTAAGTTGTGCGGACGCGATCCTTCTTTGTGGGGACATTGTTGATTGTCATGTCATGTACGGATGCACTTTGTGGACGCCGTCTGCTCCACACGCTGTAAGTCTTTGCTGTCGTCCAGCATTCTGTTTTTGTTTAATTTTGTAGCCAGTTCAGTTTTAGTTTCATTCTGCATAGCCATCCCTAAGCTTCGATGCCTTTTGTTTATTTTTGGTTTAAGTGTTGGATACCTTTTTACCTGCACGCTGCCTCCCGCATATTGTGATCACGACAAACCATGTTCCCGACATCTAGAAAGCAATTAGCTACCTGCTGCCACCTACTGATATGGAAGAGTATTACACGGTTACTCTGCCGAGCTTCGATTGATTGATTGAAACTTTTATTAGTAGGTTGCACAGTGAAGTACATATTCCGTACAATTGACCACTAAATGGTAACACCCGAATACATTTTTCAACTTGTTTAAGTCGGGGTCCACTTAAATTGATTCATGATACAGATATACACTACCGTTCAAAAGTTTGGGGTCACATTGAAATGTCGTTATTTTTGAAGGAAAAGCACTGTACTTTTCAATGAAGATAACTTTAAACTAGTCTTAACTTTAAGGAAATACACTCTATACATTGCTAATGTGGTAATGACTATTCTAGCTGCAAATGTCTGGTTTTTGGTGCAATATCTACATAGGTGTATAGAGGCCCATTTCCAGCAACTATCACTCCAGTGTTCTAATGGTACAATGTGTTTGCTCATTGGCTCAGAAGGCCAATTGATGATTAGAAAACCCTTGTGCAATCATGTTCACACATCTGAAAACAGTTTAGCTCGTAACAGAAGCTACAAAACTGACCTTCCTTTGAGCAGATTGAGTTTCTGGAGCATCACATTTGTGGGGTCAATTAAACGCTCAAAATGGCCAGAAAAAGAGAACTTTCATTTGAAACTCGACAGTCTATTCTTGTTCTTAGAAATGAAGGCTATTCCACAAAATTGTTTGGGTGACCCCAAACTTTTGAACGGTAGTGTATAATATTTTCATAATACAGTCATCACACAAGATAATCATCAGAATATATACATTGAATTATTTACATTATTTACAATCCGGGTTGTGGGATATGGAGGAGGTAGGGGGGTTTAGGTTTGGTTGGTATCAACACTTCAGTCATTAACAATTGCATCATCAGAGAAATGGACATTGGAACAGTGTAGGACTGACTTGGTAGGATATGTACAGCAAGTAGTGGACACAGAGAGAGGTATCAGAAAGTATAAGAAAAAGAGTCTACATTTGATTATTTACATTTGACTATTTAGCTCTATACAGTACAGACATTCAACAAAGGCACATTTGCAGATTATAATTACTTGTTTGCAAAAAATATTTTTAACCCAATTAGGGGAAATTACATGATCTCCCACGGCACATCAGACTGTATCTCACGGCACACTAGTGGTTGAAATACACCGAATATAATAGAGTAGCGCCGTTACCATAGAAACAGAGGCGGGTCGTCTTGCGAACTCAGCCAATGAGCGTTTCTGGTTTCGAATCCTTCTTCTCGATTGGCTCCAATGCATTTCCGTGTATGATTTGTTTGGCCGGCTCAGGAAGCCCGCGAGTTACAAAACTATCTCAACGACTCAGTGGGCTAAAAAACACCGATTATAAATGCTAAACTTGCCCTGCTCGTGTATTTGACGTTGTGAAATCACTTACGGCGATTTCAACTCGGTATTAAGAGCGCTTAGACGGAAACGAACACCGTACGTAGCTGTTTATAGCGGAATTAGCATATAACATGCTAGCTTGGCTAAGCTAAAAACACAAGGGAGTTGTTTCCTTGTCAACTGTCGTCAACTAACCCCGGAGACCATTCTGTTCTTCCAAAGTGTTGCTGGGATTTAAGGTAAGTGTCGCATCCAATCTCTTTGACGTCGTTTCATCAAAACACTGCTTTTAAGACAACACGTCTCTTTAGTTTTGGTTGCCAACTGCTATTGCAGCGAGATAACCGAACAACAATGTCGCTGAGCAGCGATAGTCGATTCGAAGCAAGACAACTCTTCATGGATAAAGGAGCGACCATTTGTGTGGTTCCCGATCTCTCCTCCGATTTCTTGGAGGACGAGTTCGACTTGAACATGTCCTACCCTTGTACCCAGAGACCACTGCAGAAAAGGAACTTGTTAGCATTGCAGCGACGCTACTATTCTGGCTCCTCCACAGGTACGTAAACAAGCGACATTAGCCTTGAGTTTATTTGCAACATGCATGCATACAACATGATACATCACAATTTCCAGTTTCTCTGTTCAACATGTTCGAAAAGGAGTAGGAAGAAGCAGAGCTTCTTTAATCCTACCCCTTTTCTTTTACATAGCAGTTGCTAAAACTTTTGTTCGCTTCCTGTTCTCAATGTATTCACAATACACTCCATAAGTGATAACATTAAAAATACATAAATAAATAAGTTGTATTTCATTTGGTGAGATGAGTAAGATTATCAAGAAAATGAATGGATGGATGAAATAAATTCAGAATGTTTATCATTGTTCTTCTTCTTTGTACTTTGTAAACACTTTAAGTTTGAAGATTTTCTTGAAGTGGATTATATTAGTACATTGTTTGATTGTTTTGCTTAATCCATTCCATAATTTAATTCCACATTCTGATATACTGAAGGTCTTAAGTGTTGTACGTGCGTACAAATGTTTTAAATAAAATTTTTCTCTGAGATTATATTTCTCCTCTTTTGTAGAGAGGAATTGTTGTATGTTCTTGGGTAGCAGATTGTAGTTTGCTTTGTGTATAATTTTAGCTGTTAGCAAATTTACTGTGTTGTGGAATTTCAGTATTTTTGATTCAATGAATAAAGGGTTTGTATGTTCTCTATATCCAACATGATGTATTATTCTAACTGATCATTTTTGTAACACCGCTAATGAATGAAGTGTACTTTTGTAGTTATTTCCCCATATTTCTACACAATAACTCAGATATGGTAAGACTAGTGAGTAATAGAGAATATAAAGTGATGTTTTGCTTTATTTATTATTGACGTGTTTCTTGCTACTTTGTTATGTATATTTTTTACATTAGATTTCCAGTTCAATTTATTGTCAATCATTATACCTAGAAATTTGGTTTCATTTGCTCTTTCAATTTCTATTCTGTCTATTTGTATTTGTGTTTTTTACTTTGTGCTTGATTTGGCCTAAAAATATAATCTCCCGATTTTTTTTTCACCAAAAATTTGATTCACAATTTTTTTTTACGATTTTTCCCCTATATTTTAAAGAAACCAATGAATATAAATGACATAGATAAATAAAAAACAAATTTTTCTTTTAGTTGATCATAAAACCTTGGTTTGAAATGACAAAGCATACACTTCATATTACTCTTAGCATAATTTTAATTTGTTTAATGTTGTTCTTTTTAGCCCAGATATGAATTGTACTTTTTATAGAATAATTTTCAGAGAACTAAATTAAGATCTTCCAGGGGCAATACTTCTGTCTTGAACAAATATACTTCTGTAAACAAAAATGTATCGTTATTTATCCATCATCCAAATAAATAATAATCGCCAACATTGAGATTAATAATGTGCAAACTTAAATCTTATGTCTTGATTAAAATCCATCCATCCATTTTCTACCGCTTGTGCCTTTCGGGGTCACGGGGGTGCTGGAGCCTATCCCAGCTGCACACGGGCGGAAGGCGGGGTACACCCTGGACAAGTCGCCACCTCATCGCAGGGCCAACACAGATAGACAGACAACATTCATGGTTTTGTAAATAAAGATGTAGTGTTGTACATTGTATGCAAATAAATAATCAAGTAAAGCATTGAGAGGACTATAGTTTTAGTAAGTGGATAAATGGAGGCTTTTTTTTTTGTACGTGCACCACATCTTTTGCAACATGTAGAGCTACTGCTTTAGTGATCGTACTCCACTTAGCTTCTTTTTCATCGTACATGATATCTTGTGTAAATGATTACACCACAGTAAGATGCTTTTTTGTTGGAGTTTGTCTGTTGTAACAGCCTTATTTACATAGTAACGAGTTGCATTTCCACCCTCAGCTGGAGGCTTCAGTTTCAGATGCTGGAATAAGTTTGATGTGCGGCTGCCTTTTTTTTAACAAACTTTGCGGTATGCAGTCATTTGTTCCACGCCTGTTGCCGCAAAACCAAACTACTGACACCACTTTTCTTTTCTTTGGAACAAATGTCTCGCTCTCCTCGCTAAGGAAGCTACGGAAGCTCCCGGGGGCAAAAAGTATGCCGGTGCAAGAGGAGACATTTTTTTTTAGATTTGTTTGTGTTTTTTAAATTGTCTGCAACAAGAAACTTGAAAGGCTTAAACTACAGATTGGACTAAATTATTTTGATTCCCAGGCTATAATTGGTCAGGTTGAATGTTTCTGACTGACATGTTAGAGGTTTTGCTCTTGACCGTTTTTTTTTACAGACAATTGTTACATAGTCAGAGGGATATTTGAACTTTGTTTGGCTTACAGGTCAACATTCATCATCAAGAAACTACGAAATGTCCAACTTGCATCATGACATTTCTGTCAATGCCCTCCCCCGACCGTCCACAATGTCAGAAATGGAAGACAACCTTTATGGTCATCTTATATCAGCAGATTGTGTACTGTCTGTATCTCCATTGGCCTTCAACCCAAACAAAGTGCTTATAATAGTGGATCACAAAAGCAGAGAGGTACTAATTTTGTTGTTGTTGATTCAATTTTTACTTTATGTCCTCAGTTCTACAGTAATATAATGTTCTGGTTGTACTGTTGTTTTTTAGATTCTATCGGCCAACGATGATGCCTGCAAACTGTTTGAGTGCACCGCTAATACATTGAAAGGAAAAAAGCTGTTTTGTGTCTTGAGGAAAACCACACAGGTTTTAGAAGAAGCGTTGAATGAGGAGTTTTTGCTAACGGATGGGACTGTGGCATCTGTGTCTGGAAAAGTGGTATGTTAACCAATGTTGTTGCTTCGACCTTAAGTAAAATGCTTGTCAAGTAATATGTGCTAATGATGGGCATGCATATACCCCAAATGTGTTATTACATTACTCAAAATGTCTCTTCTTTTAGGTTGATGTTGTGACAATGTCCGAAGAGATCCCAATGTCGGTGTGCACCCACAGAATGTCACAAAATGGAGAACATCTTGCTTTAATGTTGGAAAATGTGGAACGCATTTCCGCATATTTGTCATTTACTCAAGATGTATGTGTTTTTTTAATTTGCCAGCCTTTATATATATGTGTGTGTGTGTGTGTATGTATATATATATATATATATATATATATATATATATATATATATATATATATATATATATATATATATATATATATATATATATATTGCCTTGTCATACCGTAGTAAAATGAATAAAGGATGGGAAAAAATATCAGAAATGCCTAGTGGTATTCTACAGGGTAGTGTAGTTCCACAAAAATAATGGGCATAGTATTAAAGTAATATCACCTGACATTGTAAAAATATTTGAGTAATATTATCTAAAGGCAGGCATACAAATCATAACCTTTATTTCAGCATTTTATGTAAAAACATTTTTAATTATTAATTTTTTTTTATCCTTTATTTAACCAGGTAAAATCCCATTGAGACCAAAGATCTCTTTTCCAAGGGAGACCTGGCCAAGAGGGCAGCAGCAAGGTTACATTAAAAACAGTAAACAACACATAAAACATCAAATTTACAACATTAAAACTTGCTCACATAACACATGTGCGTACAGACAAGGTAGACTGCAATCCTTTCACAGAAGCTTTAAACTCATTTAATGTAGTAACAAGGGTTTGAAGTTGAAGATCTGATTGTAGGTTATTCCAAGCATTCGGTGCTGAAAAGCTAAATTCTTTCTTGCCCAGTTCAGTTCTTACTTTGGGGACAACAAATTGCAGAACATTCATTGAACGAAGATTGTGACTTCCTTGTTTCTTTGTTAAAAGACAAGACAAATAAGATGGAGTGATACCCCAGAATGGTTTTGTAGATGAACACATACCAATGATTGAGGCGTTGAAATTTTACATGATGATGATGAGGAACTGTGTGGTTTCAACTGGGAGAATTAATCTCTCACCTTAACCTAATAAATCTGTATTTCCATCCTTTAGGGTAATATTATTTCATGTGACTCAGCGTTTGCGCATCTCCATGGATACCACCATCCTGATGACTTAAAAGGACTTTCTGTCATGGAGCTAATCCCTTCCTTACAAATCCCCCTTCACTCCCAAGCATTGCCCAAAGTAAGCACACCACCAAATCTGTGCCACTCCTTTAGGAAAAGCTGACTCTCATCAAGTTTGTGTTCAAGCATATTTGCTCCTATGCTCCTCTTCAGATGCTGAGGATCCAGCGAGTTTGTGGTAAAAGCAGAGACGGCGTGTCGGTTCCGTTGTGCATTAAGCTTCAGGGGGCTGTGCAGTGTGCAAGGCCCCAGACACAACACAGTGGGGTGGAATGTGCATACACAACAGAGAGTCTTGATAAAGACGATGCACCCAAAATGGAAGTCTCACACACTGAACACAGTGAGCATATTTAATAGTTTACATTCATGATTTAGAACATGTGTCAAAGTCAAGGCCTGCGGACCAGATCCGGCCTGCAAATGAATGATCTGTGGGCCCCGGGATGATATTTGATTAGTATTAGAAGCGGCCCGCAGGCCACAGCCGCTTGCTGCTGTTTTGCACGCACCAATACTCCATCAGTGTTGGCGCTAGGAATTTTAAGATTGGGGTCCCAGAAACCCCATCAAGTCATAAAAATGAGGTCCCACAGTAAATTTTTGGGGTCCCACTTTTTTGTAACCGTTTTGAAAACAAATGATGAATGTATGCATTATCCTGTTATATCTCACATTCTATATTGTGTTTTGGAAAAAGGTTGTCATAAACGTTACTTAATTCATTAAAAAAAATACTACAAAAGAAAACTTTTTATGCATATGTAAATTTATTCAGTTATAAACGTTCATTCACTTTCTTATTTCCTTCATGGATCTAAACTTTACCGCTGCCGGTATTTCTTTAAATATTTGTATTGTAATATTTTCAGAATGTGTTTGTTCTATTTTTGGCCAAAGTAAGACAAAGAAAACAATCTGAAGTTGTCTTTATTTTAATGCCATGATTTTAATAGTCCGGCCCGCGTGTGCACAGATTTGCCTCTATGCGGCCCTTGAGCTAAAATTAGTTTGACACCCCTGATTTAGAACATGTAATATAATAAACTACTGTTTGTACTTCAGCATTTTCAGTTTTAAATTAAACAGCCAATTTCGTTCCACTTGTGTTGGTCACTGTTTATTGCTGATTATAAGGAATCGGTGTTTAAAAAAAATAATTGTTATGACCTTTATTTACGCAAAACTTAAATTAGATTTTTCTCAACTCAGGCATCAAGAAAGACAGCTGGGTCCTCTCCCTCGACCCCACACTGGAGTACACTGGCACAATCTTTGCTTTCGCCCCTCTCAGCGGCCTACTCCTGCTGCGACCTGATGGTTCAATCTGCAGCATCCGCAATCAACAGGCTCTCAGTCTGTTTGGCTACAGCAAGGTCGAGCTCCTGGGAAAGGTCAGCCAATGAGACCGCAGCTTGGGAAGGATGGCAGGTGCTTTGTCTTCTTCGCCAAGCCTCATTTGTCACTTGCCTATGCCCTCAACAGTGTGTCACTTTCCTCATGCCCGGTTTCTACGGATGGATGTCCGATTCGGTCAGGAAGATCAGTCCCTTCCCCGAGCCTCAAGCCGAGGCTGGCAAAAGTACATCTGAATCCCAACAGTCTGGGAAATCAGGTAAACTGTTCAAGTGCTCAAGATGGCAGGTGTTTGGCCACCAGGTGCCTTCATGCATGCTGCCATTGTGTCTTTACTGTATCTTTGTGTGAGTTTCTCATTGTACTGTCAACTTCAGTCATCGACCCTTCCTCACTGGTGGCCGGACACATGGCCATGGTGCAAGATGCCTGCCGGCGCAGATCATCCACAGGGCGGGGTAGGATTTTCACTGGGAATAGCACCAGGCTGGACAAACAAGGAAGTGCTCTATCCACGTTGTCCCCTCCTGCTGTCACGTCCACACGTGTGTTTGTGTAAGTCAGCGTTTTGTTTGCTCTCAACGTCAATCGTGTCAGATGACGGTTCGCTTTTTAATTAACATGTGCAAAAAGTACCAACATTAATTATTTACAGCCTTTTTAGATTGCTTAAACCGGCAATCTGAGGGCCGGCCGCACACTGAAAAATTAAAGCATGCGGGGGCCATTTTGATATTTTTCATTTTCAAAACCAATACAATATATAGATTTTCTTCAACTTTAGGGCTTTCTCAAGTTTGGTCCTGGGAACCCAGAAGGGTCTGAGACAGTCATAAAAATTTAAAAAATAGGTCACATTAAATTGTTTTAACAATTGAATCCCTAGATCAACTTTAAATATATCTGTCAATAAGAATATATATTTTTAATGTTTTTGCCCTTTTTGTTAGAGAAAACCCTACTTTATCAGGCAAAAGCACACAATATGCAATATTTACATTCATGAACAACATTATTTTTGATTCCTTATTATATTTTTTAGCAATGACAGTTTAAAAATAAAATCCCATTAAAATTATCAGGTATCCAAAAGGTAACTCATGATTCATAAATTGGTTAAAAATAAGTCATACCTTATTGTATTTTTTTACTCTTTACCCTTAAATCTTCAGATCTATCCGTCGATCTTAATTTTTTTTGTTTGTCATAAAGACTTTATAAACTTTATAGCAAACACACAAAATTTGCAAGATTTTCTCCCAGATACTATTTCAAAGTGGAATATTTGCTGTGAAGTAATTGGAGCCTTCAGTACATCAATAATTCATAAAAACATTAATTTTTATTCATTATTATTTTTTGTGCAATGAATGATAAAGAATAAAACAGCCTGCATGGCCGCTTTGTGATATCAGAGTCAACATTGCAACTTCTTGTTACATATCACCTGCATGCCCATTTATTCCAGTTTTTTAAAAAAAAGTTCTGCTAGTATTTTTAGAATGTGCCGCAGGCCATTAAAAAAATATCTGCGAGCTGCAAATGGTCTCCAGGTTGAACTTTGGACACCTCTGTCCTAAACAATAAAGTATATTACATGTGTCTAGATTTGCTAAAAAATACATGCAGTTAATTTGCTTGACCGTCACAGACAGATCAAAGCATGGGTGTCAAATTTGGCCCGCGGGCCAAATTTCACTTGGCCCTTGAGGCGATATCAAATTAACACTAAAGCTGGCCCGCCGATTATATATAGTGGCGGTGCCGCTGTAAAACCGCATTCACCGCTAATTCTAATACTTGCCAACCCTCCCGGGAATCTTCCAAACTTCAGCGCCCCTCCCGAAAATTGTCAAGTCTGCTTTTCAGCCAGTCCAACGAGTGCTGGCCCAGTCACATAACATGTGCGGCTTCTGCACGTGCACACAATTGAATGCAACGCACAAGGTGTGTGTGTGGGGGGGGGGGGAGTTTGGTGGTAGCGGGGGTGTATTTTGTAGCGTCCCGGAAGAGTTAGTGCTGCAAAGGATTCTGGGTATTTGTTCTGTTGTGTTTATGTTGTGTTACGGTGCGGATGTTCTCCCGAAATGTGTTTGTCATTCTTGTTTGGTGTGGGTTCACAGTGTGGCGTATATTTCTAACAGTGTTAACGTTTTTAAACTGGCACCCTCAGTGTAACCTGTATCGCTGCTGATGAAGTATGCGTTGCATTCACTCGTGCGTGTGTACAGAAGCCGCACATATCTTGTGACTGGGTCTGAACGATGTTAGAATGGATGAAAAGCGGACGTGACGATAGCTCGTAGAGTACGTTAAAGGCAGTGCATTTAAGGCACGCCCCCAAGACTGTGGTCCGGGTGGACGAGATACATAATGACTGATGAACATCTTCGTTCGATAATAAAGGTTGCCTCAGCTCAAAGCCTGAGCCCCGACATTAATGAACTAGCATCCAAGAAAAGATGCCAGGTATCTGGCTTGGGCACATCAGATTAGATCAGTGTGTTGCAAACTGAGCAGTTTAAAGTCCTGAATGGTTGGTTTATTCATTATTTTATTTTCAAATTTATTAGCCTGTGGAAAAAGTTCATGTTGATATTTACCTCAGAAGGCTGCAAATAGAAAAGAGGCATTCAATTTTTATTTAAATTGTATTTGATATGCCATTGATATTTTTTAATTATTATTATTATTATTTGAAACTCGATTTTGCATGTCACTATAAAGTTATATAAGCCTTGCTTGTTCAATATTCAATGCAAAACTTGTTTGGGTCCCTATCAAAAGGTTAATTTGTTCAACCTTGGCCCGCGGCTTTGTTCAGTTTTAAATTTTGGCCCACTCTGTATTTGAATTTGACACCCCTGGATTAAAGCATCAGGTTTATTCTATCTCTTGCACCATCTGCTGGACAAGTATTGTCACAGTTTGTTTGGTCTAAATTGGTGTGCTCTAATTTGTCCAGATTTTATGGTTGTTCAACCTTTCTTAATGCTCTGAAACTCAATTAATCTGGTTTATTATGTGAATTGCTTAGTGTGCACATTGATATCCCCATCTTCTCTCATTTTTTACAGGTATCCGCAGGGTCTTAAAAAGTCTTAAATCCAAATTTATGGCCTTAAAATATTTAAAATTCTTCTAAAATCTCAAAAAAGGTCTTAAATACGATTTTGAAAAGTCTTAAAAATCTGTTAACGTTACTTTTATTTAAAACATGCATAAACTTCAGTCTTGCTTTTAAAAGTTTTGATATTTGAGGACGCTATATCATAACTACAAAACAGAACCACGTTACCTGTGCTGCCTGCTCAGAATTAATCGCGCACCACCTAGTTTGATGTGTGTGCGCAGCAGTGTTTTGTTACAGCTTAGCATCGCAGCAGCGAAAACTTAACGAAGGCCCACAGCAAAGCTGTATTACTTGCATCAGATGGGTAAGTGCAAGTTCAACGATTTGTGGCTCCAAAACGATCAATTTAAAGCATGCATGGAGTCAGTGGATGGAAACGTATTACGTGTTTAGGACCCAGATGTGGAGCCATCGAGGATGGAAGCGTTTGTAAACATTGCGGTGACAGTGAATGGAAGGATAATGTAAAAGTAAAAAATCTGGGATAAGTCTGTGTCAAAAGATGCTGAAAAGCCACAAAACCTTGCACAATTATTCCAGGATCAACTTAACCCCCCTAAAGAAGTGTTATGTGGGTTAAGTGGCGCCAATTGCTGAGGAGATCAATATGAGATGTTTACCAGTGAAATAATACTATTACTTGCAGTAAGCACACACTAGATGTGCTAGTAGTTTACTCATAGCAGTAAAACTATAAAAAACACCGTCATTCTCATATATTATTTATATTATTTATTTCAACACTTCCAGGTCAGATTCTCATGCCTAAACTTTTCTCAAAGTTTATACAGCAACTGACATTAAAATCTTTAAAGGTTGACTGTTTAGTGTTTACACTCAGTTTATGGTTGGGTGAGCAAAGCAAGGGAGATTTGCAAATGTCATCTTGTCATGCTTAAATAAAAACTAGACCTTGTTTACTAGCAATATGTCTGGAAAAAGTCACAAAAAACAGGTAAAATATATTCATACATACCAGATACAAAATGAGCGGAGCAAATTTGAATGAACATTTTTCACATCCAAATTCTGTTTGAGGCTTGCAAGCCATAATCACCTTCTTTCTTTTCTGACAATCATGTTGTCTGCACTCTGTTTTTTTTGTGCAGATACAGTAGTAGTACTGTAGATGTTTTTATCTTTTTGCTCAATACAGACAGCCGCAAAAACACTGCAGAAATTAACCATTTAGCTTTAGCAGAGATGCTAACAGTCCCTTTCACAGACAATACATTGTTGCACTTTCTTCTACCATTGCTGATGTTCTGGTTGTTGCTACATGAAAATACTTGATATGAAGCACACTGCACCTTTTGCAAGACAACACTTCAGTGGCAAATGTGAAAAATGGCTGTTATGTTTGCTAATATTTTTTTCTGTTTTTCAATTGGTTTGCAATAGAGAGGTTTCTGGTGTATTTAAGTAGTTAAACTATTTTGTTTTCCAATGTAAAAGAGCAGTGAATGAATTAATATACTTACAATTCATTATGGCCCTCAGTGTTACCTTTATATCTTTGTACTATTTTGTCTGTATGGATATGCAAGGGTCTTAAATTATATTCATTGTGGTCTTAAATTTGACTTGTTGAAACCTGCAGAGACCCTGTTTTACCACATTTCCTGTTGCTGTAGATTGCTTTTTACCTACTTGTAAGGCTGCAGCAGTAGTGGCTTCAAGGTAGGTTAATGTCTGCCATTTTTCACAGTGCTGATGACACCTCAGAACTTCTGGAGGAAGCAGCCCAGATCGCTGGCGCCAGTAGCCACTTAGAGACAGGAGATACCACTGAGGCACTCCTTAAGACATTTGCCTGGGTGGACCATCCAGAAGAAGACGCAGCCTGCAAGGTTTCTATTGAGAAGACACGTGAACAGGAGCTTGGCTGTGAGGTTAAGACACAAAGGCATCCTATCATTGAGATCACTGCAGGTACAGCTTAATGTCCAGTATTAATCTCTGTCAGTAACACTGCATACTCCATATTGACATGCATGTCTTTTAGACAGGCCCACTCAAAATGGGCACGCCGTTCATAGCAAAGGTGTCAAGTCATCTGGTGTGACAAAAGACAGATGCTCAATTTTGTCTATCCTCCAAGACTCCAGCTTTGAAGTAATTTCAATGGAGAGCAGGTGTGACTCTTATATTTACCTACTGCAATATCTTAACTATATATTAGTGAATGTCGACAAATGATGCAGATTGAGGGAAAAATATGCTATTTTGCAGGTCTTCCTCTGGCTTTTGTGAAAAGATTGCTGGCCACTGTGGTTCTGATCCATGCCAGGCAGAGATGAGCTGTTTCCTGGACCTCAACAGCAATGGCGATCTGGTGACCCGAGCCCTGGCTGACCTAGATCTGAGCGGCAGCGGGGAACTTCTCAACGGGGCTGAAGGCATTAATGAAAACCAGCACTCCATGACCTCTTGCGACACGGCCGAGCTACTGCGGACGCCCTCCCCGTGTGTGCTCAGCTCTGACCCGGCATCTGGGCCTGTAAGCGCCAATAAAGAGGTCAATCACGCCTCGCCTGAAAAGCATGTTGAATTGGATCAGTGGGGGGTTGTCTCTTACATTCCTAAGGAAAATGGCCATGAATTCTGCATTAGTGAGCCAAATAGTAAGGTTCCATCAGTAACGGACCATCCTGCTACGTCAACACCAAAGAAACAGAAGGTGGAGGTAGGTGGTGTCAGCTCTGATGCGCCACTGATACACGAGGGCCACTTTGAAGGAAGCGGCTACCACAGAGATGGCACAAGAGTTGGTTCGTTTAGGCCTTTATTACAATTCTATTGTCAGTTAACACAATGAAACTGACCACTTCATCTCCAGAGGTGCAGTGTGACGTGGTCAGAACCAAACTTCCCGATGGAAGCCCGATGATCTGCGTGTGGATGAGCAGGCGTGGACAGCAGGGGTCCTTGTTGCAAACTGATAAATCCCTCTTCAACAAGTCCGGAGCCAGTCTTGGAGAGGTCAGTTGAAGAAAATAATTCCTGTAATTCAAATGAGTCACAGATTGAGTATGTAGTTTTTCCAAAACCCTCCCTCAGAAGATTGCAGAGGCCAGTCATGTGGAGGCGTTGCGCTGCACCTTGGATCTTGAACACTCTCGGGCCTGCGATGGGCAGTTTCTGGAGGAGTACCAGCCTATTAAAGCTCTTGGTAAAGGAGCCTTTGGCTTTGTCTGGAAGGCTGTTAGACGCTGCGATGGACAAGAAGTAAGAACAGTTCCATAAAACGTTCTAAACCAGTTAATGCAACCATTAAATGTGTTTTTTTTTAATGCAGGTCAATCATTCAATGTTTACTTATATAGCCCTAAATCACGAGTGTCTCAAAGGGCTGCACAAGCCACAACGACATCCTCGGCTCAGATCCCACATCAGGGCAAGAAAAAACTCAACCCAATGGGATAACAATGAGAAACCTTGGAGGGGAACGCAGGCGCTTTTGCGTCATATACTTTACTAGTTACTATGGTAATCTAATTAGCTAGTATGGTAATCTAATTAGTTACTTTGGTAATCTAAGTCACAGCAGCTCAGATGAGGCACCAAGCACTGTGGGTGGGGAGCGTTTCCACAGAGTGTTTCCAGAGCGGCCTGTCAGGGACAGACGCGGAAGGAGATTTTTACAACAAAGTTCTAAAGCTTAGTGATATATCAGATTGTAGGTGGGGTTTTCGCTGTGTTTGTTGCATTTTTGTTGCGTTTTCTCTTGATTGTAAAATATGTCGAGCGAAAGGGGGTGTGATGTTCATATGTTGTCAATATTCAGTGTTTTATCTTCATAGTTAATATTGTAAATCCAATATTATTGTCATGTACTTTCTGGGTGTCTCATTCAGTAAAAAAATTAAGAAATTCCATTCCGTTTTTTAAGGCGGTCTGTCATAACGTTTTTAGCATTCAATCAGACATTATTGTAAGGTTTTATATTAGTGTTCCTAAAAATAGACACATTTTTTTCTCTAAATTTGACCCCCGAGTCAAAATAATTGCCCAGGCCTGTCCTAACTGAATCTTCCACTTTTGCAGGCTGTAGTGAAGTTTATTAGCAAGGGCAGGATCGTTAGCGACTGCTGGGTGGATGACCCGATGTTGGGCAGAGTCAGCCAAGAGATCGCCATCCTGACTCGTGTGCAGCATCACAACATCGTCAAGGTATCAGACTTGTGTTCTGCAACTTATTCGCATAACGCACAACCTTTCCTTCAGCATCGCGTGTGTTTCCTTCATTAGGTGCTGGAGGTGTTTGAGAATGGGAGTTACTTTCAGATGGTGATGGAGAAACACGGAGAGGGTTTGGACCTCTTTGAATTTATCGACATGCAGCCACAACTGGATGAGCCCCTGGCGAGCTATATCTTTAGACAGGTATGCAATAAGGGCCTGATTTACTAAGATCCAAACAACACGCGCTAAACAGCGTGTGCAAAAAATAAAATAGCGTTTACTCTGAGTGTGCGTGTTGCGTGTGATTTACTAAGACTGCATGTGCAAATGAAAAGTGGTGCAGAACGCCTTATTTAAATGAGGCTTTTGCATGTATGCAGGCCTTTTACCACAGAGACCATGATTTTATCGACATTCATATTATCATGCTCCTACCTGTGTGCCATGTGTTAAACTGCCGCACACATCTATAATCCGTAACACCTTTTCTGAATCACCATCTAGACAACAGAAACATGTACACTAGGGCTGCAACGATTAGTCGACAAGAATATTTAGGGCTGCAACGATTAGTCGACAAGAATATTTAGGGCTGCAACGATTAGTCGACAAGAATATTTGTCGACGACAATTATATTTGTCAACAATAGTCACGATGTCAACACTTCTGTTTTTCCAGGCAGAGGCGGATCAGCACTGCCACTCGCAAAAACATTGCCAGTGCTAACATGTAAAATGTGAGAACTTTTCCTCTTATTCTTGTTAAAAACATGACCACCTTGCTCATTTTGCAAAGCAAACCTTGTTTTTACGGTCGTATACTGTATCTGCAATAGGCGAGCATTTAAAGCAGGGACATGATGTTGGACAGCTGGAGGGAGGAAGCGGTCTCAGTCTCGGTGAGAGTGTTCGCTTATGCCTTGCTAGCTAGCTAACAAGAGTGAGACGAAGTTGTGTGAAAAATAAATATGACATTTTAGCCTAAGTCAGCCAGCTAAACTACATCAATTCAACTAACACACACAGGCACCAATGCGGAGGTTACATAAGATTAAACATACCGGTAATCAATAGTCAATATACCAGTATGCAGCTTTTTAAACATCACAAAATGCTCTTTGTTAGATTTTGTGTTTTGTTGTTGGATTTCATTGCTGCTATTTTAACATTTTTTAAATACATAAACAGGGTTAATTGTTTTGGGTTTTTTTTTTTAGCAATTGGCCTTTTCTTTTTTTTTTAAATGGACAACCTTTTAATAGTCATTTTAATTTTTGGAACAGTTGAATGAGCAGCACAGTTACAGTATGAATAAATATTTATGAATTAATTAGTCATCTTTGTTGTTGGTTAGCACATGCCTAAAACAACATAAGCTGCTTTTAGAAGTCAATGGAAATATTAGAGCATTAAATATGTGTACGCTTTATTATTCAACAAATCGATTAATCGTTAAGATAATCGCTGACTATTCGACTATCAGAAAAATCATTGGCTGCAGTTTCATTGCACACTGACACTTAATTCTGTGCGTGAGGCTGTGAATCGCATCACCAACGCATTTGTGCGTCTGAAATGACTCAAATGCAAGAAAATGCACAATGAAAGACGTTTTTTATGTTGATGATATATTATAGTAATATATTTCCAAAATATAAAAAAAAAGATCAGCCCCATAAGTCATCCAGTAGAAATACAATTATAGAATGATGTTGCTGAATAGACGATATATATGTGTTGATAAATCACATTGAGCATGCTAATAAAATATATTTGCATTTTCTCCTCCCAGTATTGTGTGTGTTTTGCATATTAAGGACGACAGAGACGCCAAAAGGATTGCACGCCTTATTCTGCTCACTTAACAGACGCAATCCACTCTGCACACGTTTAGTAGATCAGGTTTGCGTGTGCTATCACATTTGCATGTGGTTTAGTACACTAGGTAGTAAATCAGGTCTTTAATGAACAAAATGTGCCCAAGCAGTTGTCCCATTCTTCAATGGTACCGTATGTGACCGTTGCTGGGAAAGGTTTGGACACCCCTGCAATAAGTATTTAGTCATATTTAACTCTCATTTCTGACTTCTTCCCTCAGCTGGTGGCAGCAGTCTTCTACCTGAGGACAAAGAATATCCTGCACAGGGACATTAAAGACGAGAACATCATCATTGACAAGTGTTTCCACATCCGCCTCATAGACTTTGGCTCTGCAGCCATGATGGCTTCAGGAAAGCGCTTTTACCATTTCTGTGGCACACTGGAGTACTGCTCCCCAGAAGTGCTTCAAGGAAACCCGTACGTACTTCATCTCTACACTGCTCCTTTTTAATGTGATGTCAAATGGACAATTTTATAACCACAGTGTTGGCTAAAGTGTACATTTATGGAGAGAGTTGTGTTTGAACAGTCACTCAAATGAGCACTGTTTTCCTGTCCTTTACGACTTTTACAGGCCATAAACTTTGACGACCAGCGTTTAAATTCAAACAACATCAAGGATACCACAATCATAAAGTTATTTAAAACACTCAGAGGCAACAAATTACGGGATCAACACAAGTTGGCAATCTCTGCATAGTTAATGTCTTGTTTTTCTTGTGTAGCTACGAGGGACCAGAGTTGGAGATGTGGTCTCTCGGGGTTTTTCTCTACACGCTGCTGTTCAGTGAAAACCCCTTCTGTAATGTGGCTGAGATCCTGGGTGCCAAACTGAAGCCCCCGTTTCCCCTCTCCCCAGGTGCTTGAACACTTTATTTCCTTTGTTTCTTCCGGTTGTTTACTTTTTTCTTTTTTTTTGGTCCTGTCCAGCTACTCAGGCAAATCATATATATGATGTAGATGCCCATATCGTCTGTACAGATTTACTTTAGAAAAGAGAAGTGTGGGATACTTGTCTTGTTGGCTTATTTGTATTTGACTTTATTAAATGGATTTATATTATTATTTGGTGCAGCCGGGCTGGAGCAGGAGGGGAAAGGAAGACAGAGGGGGAAATTGTGGGGACAAGACGGAGACAACATTAACAACAAAAACAACCTAACAGCATTAGCAAATAGGATATGTACAAATATGATGGTAAAAGTGATAGCAAAGAAGCAGTTAGTGAAATAAAGATTAATAACACAGAAATGATAATGAGCATAATTGCACTACAAATGGAGCAATACAAATACCAATAGAAATAGCACTAATGATAATCAATAATTACCTCCATTATCAACAATACAATAGTTTCAAATGCAACAATACATATATGTAATGATAACTTGAAATACAAAAGAAAGCAGATAAATGGAGGGGAAGAAAGAGAAGCGAATTGTATTAACCTTGTAGATTGTTATAGTAACAATTGGTTCAGCTGTGTCAGTGTGCCATGTGTTACCCAGTTTCCCCTGGGGAGAACAACATTGGTATATGTTTGATGAAACATGATTAGAATCACGTTTCGTCCGGATGTTTACCAACTCTGCCCTATGTGCCAGAACTGAACGATGTGTTATATGGGCTGCTGCACCCGGAACCCACCCAGAGGATGACACTGGACCAGTTGCTTCTGCAATCCTGGATCAGCCAGCCCATCTCACTGGCAGACTACACCTGGACAGAGGTGTTCCCCTCAACTCAGAACCATAGTGAGTACACTCCAAAATAATACTTTTAAAGTTGCCGTAGCAGCACATTTCCACTTGAATTCTTTGAAACAGGCTTCCTGCAACACCAAGATCTCCAACAATATGTTGGACACGCTTTGTTCCCGGATCAAGGGGATGACACCCTCCCTGATGAGGAGGATGAGGAAGAGAGGTTGTCCATGGTGGCCTTGGAATCCGAGCTCCAGAGGTACCTCGATGACTATTAAAGAGGTGGAAAACCAGCAGCACACATGTCAATCCAGCAGTTTTTTGTTTATTCTTCAAATATTTTTTAAAGAAATATAATATTAGTAATACCTCACACATTCCACCTTTGCACCCAAGTTCACCCAAACACTGACAAAAGCCTTAAAATGAAAGACAAACCTCAAATTGAAGGAATCTTTATTTTCTCTACATTAAATGGTGTTTTAAGTATATATTTATTATATTTTATCTATTTATTTGTATGCACTAATACATATTTCACCCTTCATTCCCATTCTTTGTTTTGCTGTATTACACCTGCTGCAATGTGAAACACTATTTTACCATGTTTGTTAATGTACTGTAGGTCAGTGTGATTTGTATTCATATTAAATGCCGTTATGTATAACTATATCATTTCCATTCATTTTTTAGTCTTGTGTTTGAAAGGGTCACTTTCAATAGACTCCTATGGTAATTTGGAGTAGACACTAGATGCAGTATTTATTAACAGTATTTGTAACATTTCAGTATTAAAATAATTATGTTCAAACTGTAGATTCCTTTATTGGCATTGTGAATAAATACAACAAAAAGAAATTCGATGAAACACATAAAAAGTATATAATATTTCATCCATACTTTACCTTTACACATACATTATATTGCCAAAAGTATTTGGCCACCTGCCTTGACTCACATATGAACTTGAAGTGCCATCCCATTCCTAACTCGTAGGGTTCAATATGATGTGGGTCCACCTTTTGCAGCTATTACAGCTTCAACTCTTCTGGGAAGGCTGTCCACAAGGTTGCAGAGTGAGTTTATAGGAATGTTAGACCATTCTTCCAAAAGCGCATTGGTGAGGTAACACACTGATGTTGGTCGAGAAGGCCTGGCTCTCAGTCGCCGTTCTAATTAATCCCAAAGGTGTTTTATCGGGTTCAGGTCAGGACTCTGTGCAGGCCAGTCAAGTTCATCCACACCAGACTCCTGAAAAACAACCCCACGCCATAATTCCTCCTCCACCAAATTTCACACTTGGCACAATGCGAAATATATACCGTTCTCCTGGCAACCTCCAAACCCAGACTCGTCCATCAGATTGCCAGATGGAAAAGTGTGATTCATCAGTCCAGAGAAGGCTTTACACCACTGCATCCCACGCTTTGCATTAGACTTGGTGATGTATGGCTTAGATGCAGCTGTTCGGCCATGGAAACCCATTCCATGAAGCTCGCTGCATACTGTACGTGGGCAAAATTGGAAGGTCACATGAAGTTTGGAGCTCTGTAGCAACTGACAGTGCAGAAAGTCTTTGCACTATGCGCTTCAGCATCTGCTGACCCCTCTGTCAGTTTACGTGGCCTACCACTTGGTGGCTGAGTTGCTGTTGTTCTCAAACTCTTCCATTTTCTTGTAAAAAAGCCAACAGTTGACTTTGGAATATTTAGGAGCGAGGAAATTTCACCACTGGATTTGTTGCACGGGTGGCATCCTATGACAGTTCCACGCTGAAAATCACTGAGTGCGGCCTATTCTTTCACAAATGTTTGTAGAAACAGTCTCCATGACTAAGTGCTTGAATTTATACACCCGGCCAAATACTTTTGGCAATATAGTGTACATGCAAGCAAATAGTGCATTAGAATATGCAGCATTTACAAATAAGGCATTCCTGTATATAAATAATAGTCCTAAATGTGTGCACAAACTAGAAAGCTAATCCTTTTTTATTCGAAGGACAGTTAAATACTATTTAAGTGACTATGCTTTACTGTCACTTAAACGACACTTTTCACTATTTTCTTCATATGGTTTGGATTCATAAACGTAATATTGGAACTATTTAATAAAACGCGTAGGATTTTTTGTTATATTTCCTTTTAATTAACATGTTTTGAAGGAATTGTGTATTAAAATGAAACCAGCGTCAAGGCGGAACATCTTTTTCCTTTTGCTGTTGATGCACGGAAGTTAATTTAGAACGGACGGAAAATGAACGCTCGCGTTCCCTCACGGCAGGTAAGTAAATACAACAAACCACTACACGTTTAAAGCCTTTTCTCTAATAAGTATGTTTTTATTTGTATTCTTCTATATAATAGTGATGGAAAATACTGGCACGTCGCACTTTTAAACGCTTTAACCTTCGTAGTGCCCACCCAGCAGTGCTAACGTCTGACTATGGCACTTTCCCACAGGTTCTTCGGTGGATTATAAGACATTCCACCTCGTCTTTATTCAGCCCCCATCTCTCAGGGAGGTGGCTGCGTCGTCCATGCGTCCAGTCTAGGTTGTGTTCGTCATTACTGACAAGTTCAACCAGCCATGATCCAGTTCCCCCTCAGAGAGACACAGAGCTGTCACTGCAGTGTCTTTCTGACATGGGCTTCACAGACAGCCAGGCTGAGGAAATCTATGAAAGCGTGACCAACCCTGCAACTGCCAAGCATTGTTCATCAACGCTCACAACTTTGTTTGTGTTGGGCCTCAACCCTTCCTCTGTGGTGAAATTACTGAGCAAATGTCCTGAGCTTTACACCACCAAGGAGTCACTTCTTCAGCAGCGCATCAGCAACCTTCGCAAACTCGGTTTAAGGGAAGGTGAGATCACGTCTATGACCCCTTTTTTTTAACACTTGTCTAAATGCATCCATGTTCTGTTTATAGGTAGTCTTCAGAGAGTGGTGGCCCACTGCCCTGCCATCCTCACTGTGCCCGTGAAGACTGTCAAACATGTGGTGATGGTCCTCAGAGAGAAGTGTCTGTTCACAGGGCAGCAGGCGACGGACATCCTCAGGGACAGTCCTGCTGTGGTGCTAGAAGACCTGGCTCAGCTGCAGTACAAGTTCCAGGTGCGGATGAACGTGCAATTGTGTCCATAGCGCTTTGCTTCTTTTATTGCTTGCACAGTACATTCTAAAAATGTAATTCCATTGAAAAATGAGCAAAAGAAAATAGTTTAAATGTTGATACCAGGGAAACTAATAATAATATGCTTTGTAACCTCTGACACAAATCCAAATTGTCTTCTTTGCTTACCTAAATTTGATTATTTTCTGGCTTGATAACAAAAAAAAGTATTGTATCAAGCTGGCTCCCTTGGTAATGAAGTTTACATTTGAAGAGCAGAACGAATTATTATAACAATAATCACGTAAATTAATGACCAAAATTGGTCTAACTTTACAAGATTATTGTGGTACTTGGTGTAAAAATGTGCTACCTCTTGCACTTCCTGTGTTTGAATGAGTAATTTACATGTTGTATACTAGAATTGAATAGAATGCCTTTTATTGTCACTATACACAGGTACAATGAGATTAAAAGCAACTCCAGTATCAGTGCGACAGTCTACAAATATGCAAAACATAGGAAGGAAAGAAAATAAAAATAGTACAAAAGGAGGTAAGGTGCACAGTCCAGTCCTGAGAACGAATGTTCTGAATGTGTTGTTTAAATATTATACTATATATATATATATATATATATATATATACACACACTACCGTTCAAAAGTTTGGGGTCACATTGAAATGTCCTTATTTTTGAAGGAAAAGCACTGTACTTTTCAATGAAGATAACTTTAAACTAGTCTTAACTTTAAAGAAATACACTCTATACATTGCTAATGTGGTAAATGACTATTCTAGCTGCAAATGTCTGGTTTTTGGTGCAATATCTACATAGGTGTATAGAGGCCCATTTCCAGCAACTATCACTCCAGTGTTCTAATGGTACAATGTGTTTGCTCATTGGCTCAGAAGGCTAATTTATGATTAGAAAATCCTTGTGCAATCATGTTCACACATCTGAAAACAGTTTAGCTCGTTACAGAAGCTACAAAACTGACCTTCCTTTGAGCAGATTGAGTTTCTGGAGCATCACATTTGTGGGGTCAATTAAACGCTCAAAATGGCCAGAAAAAGAGAACTTTCATCTGAAACTCGACTGTCTATTCTTGTTCATAGAAATGAAGGCTATTCCACAAAATTGTTTGGGTGACCCCAAACTTTTGAACGGTAGTATATATATATATATATATATATATATATATATATATATATATATATATATATATATATATATATATATAGAAGCATTCAGACTGTGGGTGGAAAGTAAGAATTGCACACAGAGAGGTGCTAAACTATAAAATCAGTGCCTATGAGTTCACCATGGTTATGGCTTTCAGGAAAAAACTGTTCTTGAGTCTGTTTGTCTTAGACCTGATGACCCTGTAGCGCCTTCCTGAGGGCAGCAGGTCAAACAGGTCAAAGTCAGGGTGGGAGCTGTCATTGATAATGTTGGTAGCTCTGCTGAGGCAGCGGGAGGTGTAAATGTCTGTCAGAGAGGGGAGAGGGCAGCTAATGTTCCGTTGTGCTGCCTTTACCACTCTCTGGAGCCTCTCCCTGTCTGCAGTGGTGCAGCTGCCATACCATGCTGTGATGCAGTATGTCAGCAGGCTCTCGATAGATGAGCGGTAGAAGGTCAGCAGCAGGTTGGAGTCCAGGTTGTTTGAGGACTCTCAGGAAGTGCAGCCGCTGCTGAGCCTTCTTAGTGATGGCAGTAGTGTTCTCTGACCAGGAGATGTTGTCAGAGATAAGGACGCCAAGAGACCGGAAGGTGTGGACCCTCTCCACACACTCACCCTTGATGTAGAGGGGGGCTAAGTCAGTGCTGTGTTTTCTGAAGTCGACGACGATCGCCTTGGTCTTCATAGCACGGTTGTTCTCTGAGCACCAGTCTGCCAACTTCCGGACCTTCTCTCTGTAGGCTCCTTCGTCCTCCTTTGAGATGAGTCCAACCACCATAGTGTTGTCCACAAACTTCACTATGAGGTTGTTGTTGTGGGTCGGACTGCAGTCATAGGTGTAGAAGCAGTACAGAAAAGGGCTCAGCACACAGCCCTGTGGGGAGCCGGTATTCAATATACGGGTGGAGGAGAGGTGGGGGCCGAGTCGAACAGTCTGGGGCCGGTTGGAGAGAAAATCCTTAATCCAGGCACAAGTGAGGGGGGGCTGAGAGTGTTAAATTTTGTGATGAGGATGTCCGGTATTATTGTATTAAAGGCAGAACTGTAATCCACAAAGAGCATCCGGACGTAGCTCTGCTGTTGCTTCAGGTGGCATAGAACAAAGTGGAGAGCCACAGTGATGGCATCCTCAGTGGATCTGTTCGCCCGATATGCGAACTGGTAGGGGTTGAAATCTTGGGGGACATCGTCCTTAATGTGCTGTAGAACCAGCCTCATCAGGTATTACAAAAATAGACCTAAATATGAATGATTATCAATCTTCACCAAGACGTCACTTGATTGACATTCACGGCACCCGAGGGTCTTGTGAGATGACAAGAAAGATGAAGATGAAGGCTAAAAACCGACCGCACAGTTCGTGTCTTCACAATAAAAGCGCTGTTTCATCCTGCCTGCGCTAACAAAATAAGAGTCTCAGAAAGCTGGCGTGCACAGCCTAGCAAGCTACGGAGTTTGCCACCAATGTATTCCTTGTAAAGTGTATAAAAAGGAGTATGGAAGCTGGACAAATAAGATGGCAAAAAGCAACCACTTTCTTGTGGTGTTGGACAGAAAGGAGGACTTTTTTTCTCCTCCATTTGAAAATGTGGACGTTATCATCACTACTGTCTGATTCCAATCAATGCAAGTCATCAGAATCAGCTCATACACCAACTTATATTCTTGTCTTTGTGAAAGACAGGAATGTTAAACATGCTTGTATTATCATTAAACACATTTAACTTGTTAACAAAAACCTCTCTTTCATAAATAAATAAATCTAAATTATATACAGTCGTGGTCAATAGTTTACATACATTTCTAAAGAACATCATGTCATGGCTGTCTTGAGTTTCCAATCATTTGTACAACTCTTATTTTTTTATCCTAGAGTGATTGGAGCACATACTTGTTGGTCACAAAACACATTCATGAAGTTTGGTTCTTTTATGAATTTGTTATGGGTCTACTGAAAATGTGACCAAATCTGCTGGGTCAAAAGTATACAAGTGTATGTAAACTTTTGACCACGACTGTATATGTGCATTGTAATGATTATATTTAGCTGCACATATACTTAATATGTTTTTTTCCTGCACCAAGTAAAACCTGCCTACCACCATGGTAACATGTACCACAGTTTGAGAGTCAATGGTATGGAGTCTTCTTACCCACGCACCACCATGTTTCCACAGTATGTCTACTTCCGAATGGGCGTCAAACAATCAGAGATGGTCAAGAACAAACTGTTTAGTTTCTCCCTGGACGAGCTGCGCTGTCGTCACTGTTTTCTGGAGCGCCGGGGCTTGTACCAGACCCCCGACAAGAAGGGCCAGACCACCATCATTAACCCCAAACTGGACAGCATCCTCAACGTGAGTCTGGACACCTTCCTGACGCTGGTGGCCCAGGTGGCGTCATCGGAGGAGTATGACGTCTTTCAGAGACTGATGGCCAGAGAGTGGCAGGAAGAGGAGCGTCACCACGGCGACGTGCAAGCAGAAAGCGACGAGGAGGAGGAGGAGGACGAGGAGGAAGACGACTTTGAAGACAAGGATAGTTATAGGAAAAGAAAAAAGAGGAGATAAATATTTAAGTAGAATAAGGTTACACGCAAGTATAGTTTGTGAAGAATATAAGTTTGCACGTTCAACTGATGCTTTTGATGTGACTAAACGTTAACTCCCTTTCTCTGTCGTTTATTCTTGAAATATTAGGACTTCATTCTTGTAAGTACGGTCAAGGTCACACTGAGAAGAAAAATAATAAAAAACTGCAGGAATAAAGTTTACATGTTAAGAGAATCAATAAATATTACCACAATGTAAATGGAGGACCCACATTTGTTATTTATTTGACAAGATTACAATTGTAATGGTATTTAAAGACTTGGAAAAAATGGCTATTTAATAGTAATATTATGGCACATTTACTGTGATCAATATGCATTGTCCTAATCAAATAAAGTTATTCAATTCACCAACAAAACTCAAATTGATGAGAATACTTGATACTTTTAACCTATAACCTTTTATTACACGAGGCTGAAAATACTACTTTCTTACTTACACCTGACTTATATTCAAGAGTCACATTTCTGACACTGATCATTTCATTTAAATATGTCAAAATATTGTACAGTCCTAACAAAAGTAAAGGGGGAAAAAAATCCTGCACCTTCATCTAGCACAGGGATGTCAAACTTGTTATCATTGAGGGCCACACCACAGTCATGGCTGCCATTAGAAGGTCGCTTGTGGTTATAAATAATTCATGAAGTTAAAAGTTAAAGTACCAATGATAGTCACACACACACTAGGTGTGGTGAAATTTGTCCTCTGCATTTGACCCATCCCCTTTTTCACCCCCTGGGAGGTGAGGGGAGCAGTGAGCAGCAGAAGTGGCCGTGCCCGAGAATCATTTTGGTGATTTAACCCCCAATTCCAATCCTTGATGCTGAGTGCCAAGTAGGGAGGTAATGGGTCCCATTTTTATAGTCTTTGGTATGACTCGGCCGGGGTTTGAACTCACGACCCACCGATCTCAGGGCGGACACTCTAACCACAAGGCCACTGAGCAGCAATTTTCCTATGAATTTGATTATATAAAAAAATTTTACGTAAAGAGTTTTGAAAAAAAGTCAGTAGATTTTACCAGTTTTTTTACAGAAAAAAACTGTCAGCTTAGTTGCCAGACTTTTACTGTAACTATTATTTTTACAACATATTACTGTAAATAGAAAAACGGTACTGCTGTTTAATTTAATTTTGGCAACTCAGCTGCCAGTTTTTTACCATGATAAAATGTGGTACCATAAAATCATCAACCGTGGATTTTACAGTTAAAAAAAACCTGACAAAATAGAATAGAATATATCTTTATTGTCATTGTACATTGTACAACAAAATTGTAAGCACAAACTAATTTAGTGCAAATTCATAATAACACATAACATAGATAAAAAGATAAAAATACCAAGCACACAGCTCACATGCACAGTCGTTCTTGTCTTGTATTCAGCGACACTATTGCTCTCGGGTAAAAAGTGTTCTTAAAACTGTTTGTCCGGCATTTTATTGTCCTGTATCTCCTGCCCGAGGGCAGCAGTTCAAAAAGTTTATGTCCGGGGTGGGATGGGTCCCTTATGATGTTTTGGGCCTTTTTGAGGCACTTGGCACTGTACAGTTCATGTAGGGAGGGGAGAGAACAGCCAGTGATCTTCATGGCAGTTTTTATGAGCCTCTGAAGTGCGTTTCTCTCTGCCGCTGTGCAGCTGGCATACCATACACACGATAGAAGGACACAAGCAGTTTTTGTGACATGTGGTTCTTTTTGAGGAGTCTCAGAAAGTAAAGTCTCTGCTGTGCCTTTTTGATGGTCACTGAAGTGTTCGCACTCCACGACAGGTCTTCCTCGATCTGGATCCCCGGGAACCTGAAGTTAGAGACCCTTTCCACATAGTCGCCATTGATGTACAGTGGTTGGATGTTTATCGTTTTTTCTTCCGGAAATCCATGATCAGCTCCTTCGTCTTGGTGGTGTTAAGGACCAGGTTGTTTTCCTTACGCCACCCAGTCAGCCGCTCCACTTCATTTCTGTAGGCAGACTCATCCCTCCCTGAAATGAGTCCCACTACTGTGGTGTCGTCTGCAAATGTAATAGTGGTATTGCTGGCATGAGCAAGGGTGTAGTCATGAGTGTAGAGGGTGTAGACTAGGGGGCTTGGCACGCAGCCCTGGGGGGAGCCGGTGCTGATGCTGAGAGGTGGGAACCTACTCTCACCCTCTGAGAGCGATTTGTCAGGAAGTCCAGGATCCAGTGGCAGATGGAGGAAGACAGTCCCAGCCCCGTCAGTTTGGGCACCAGTCTGTGGGGGAGGATGATATTGAACGCAGAGCTAAAATCAACAAAGAGTAGCCTTGCATAGCTCCCCTGCTGCTCTAGGTGGCTCAGAGCAGTGTGGAGGGCTGTTGCGATAGCATCCTCTGTAGATCGGTTGGCCCTGTACGCAAACTGGTGAGAGTCCAATGCTGGTGGCAGATTTGAGGTGATGTGCTCCCGAACCAGAGTTTCAAAGCACTTCATAATGATTGGTGTGAGTGCCACTGGACAGTAATCATTCAGGCTGTCTACTGCAGTTTTTTTTGGCAGTGGGACAATAACAGAGGCCTTTAGACCGGGTGGGACGATGTACTGGGACAAGGACTGGTTGAAAATCCTGGTAAAGACAACAGACAGCTGGTCTGCACAGGTCTTTACTACACGTCCAGGTACGGCATCCGGTCCAGCAGCTTTCCTCGGGTTCACCCTCCTTGGTGTGGGCACAGCTCGGTTGACTTAATTTTACTGCAAAAAAACAAACATTGGTCGGGTTTTTTTCAACTTACAGTAATATGCTGTAAAAAAAAAAAAATCCCTAAATTTTACAGTAAAATCTATTGGTAATTTTTATAGTGTACGATTTGATGGATAACTTGCTTCGAATTCATAAGTTAAGCAGATATTTAAGTATTTATTTGGATTTAGACCAAAAAAGTTAGATAAAATATTTGTTGCAATATTGGACACTATTTTTTTTCCTGTCAAACTGGAAAAAAAACCTGAATACCTTTTTAGAAAGAAAGAAAATAAGGTATTGACACATTATTTCCAGGCTTTTTCGATCATATAAAATGAGGTGGAGCGGGCCTTGAGTGATATAGTTTCACCAAACTGTCAGTCTGTGACCTGATGTAGGTATACTTTTTGTCAGACCCTACCACATAACTAACAATTGAAAGTAAGTCAAATAAAAAACAACAAAGGTGAGGTACATAAATATTTCCAGAGGTTTAATTTAAAACAGTCCAAAAATCACACAACTTGCCTTATAATGAGTGTACAAGAATATGTGCGGCTTGCACCTAATGGTGGAAAAGTTCCGCCCTGTTGCTACGTGACCACCAAGTGGTAATAGTCTTGTCACACATCCAGAATGTTTTGTAGGAGTCAACAAAGAAGACATGAGATAAGGGACAGGCGGCAGAAAAACACCTGGTGATTTACACAAGACTCCTGCCTTAATGGATGTGCCACACACATGGAGGACGTAAGGTAAGAACTTTCAATAATATGTCAATAAGTCTGACTGGAAACTATTGATCCAGTAGTTTTTATCTGCATATTATAGTGAGGACTGTGCAGTAAAGCTCCAAGTGTTTGTTCTGATTTATATTTTCAAGCAATGCTTCTAACTGACATAGAACAGGGATGTCTAACTGTTTTTATTGAGGGCCACATCGCAGTTATGGCCGCTTTTTAACAGTGAATCATTTATGGATTTGCCTATGCATTTTATTATTAAATATAGATTTTTACGTACACTGTAAAAAAAAAAAATCTGTATATTTCACAGTAAAATTCTGGTCACCATTTTTTAAATGTAAAATCTACACATTTTTTAAACATATTACAGTAGATGGGGTGGGGGGGGGGAGTACCCACTGTTTATTTACCATTTTTAAATGGTACCACAGTTATTTTACGGTAAAACCCCAGCAGCTTAGTTGCCAGAATCTTACTGTAAAATTCAAGGTAGTTTGTTCAACATATTACTGTAAATAGAAAAACAGTACAACTGTTATTTTTTTATTCTGGCAACTGAGCTGCCAGTTTGTTACCGTAAATCAGGGGTGTCAAAGTGATTTTAGCTCAGGGGCCACATGGAGGAAAATCTGTGCACACGGACTATTAAAATCATGGCATTAAAACTCAAAAATAAAGACAACTTCAGATTGTTTTCTTTGTCTTACTTTGGCCAAAAATAGAACAAACACATTCTGAAAATATTACAATAAAAATATAGAAATAAATACTGGCAGCAGTAAAGTTTAGATCCATGAAGGAAAGAAGAAAGTGAATGAATGTTTATAACTGAATACATTTACATATGCATAACAATGTGTTTTCTTTT
>NC_084746.1:37383833-37385263 GCF_033978785.1 Entelurus aequoreus | reverse complement strand
CTTCTAAATCACTAATCCTCGCCTCCATGGCGACAAATAAAGTATGTTTCTTACAAGTATCATTATCACTGGAGGACAAGGAATAGCTAAACATGCTTCACTACACACCGTAGGAGGATACAATAGCTCACTGGCGTCACAACGTAAACAAATGCCATGGGTGGATCTACACCTAACATCCACTGTAATGATACCAAGTACAGGAGTGTATCTAGTCGATACTACAATGATTACATCGATATTGTTTGGCATCACAACATCTTCTTTCGTTTAAAAATATATATGTTATATTCATAAATTCAGGAAATATGTCCCCGGACACATGAGGACTTTGAATATGACCAATGTATGATCCTGTAACTACTTGGTATTGGATTGATACCCAAATTTGTGGTATCATCATACGTCAGTGACTACATGAATAGAAAGTAGATCAGATACACACACACACACACACACACACACACACACACACACACACACACACACACACACACACACACACACACACACACACACAAACAGCCCTCAATACCATGCTGTGATGCAGTATTTCAGCAGGCTCTCAATGGATGAGCGGTAGAAGGTCAGCAGCAGGTTGGAGTCCAGGTTGTACTTTTGCCTCTATTTCTTTGTGGTGTACAGCCCTTTGTTTTTCAACTGTGTTGTTTTTGAAGGGCTTTATAAATAAAGTTGGTATGGTATGGTATGGTACTTCTTGAGGACTCTCAGGAAGTGCAGCCTCTGCTAAACCTTCTTAGTGATGGCAGTAGTGTTCTCTGACCAGGAGATGTTGTCAGATATAAGGACGCCAAGAGACCGGAAGGTGTGGACCCTCTCCACACACTCACCCTTGATGTAGAGGGGGGCTAGGTCAGTCCTGTGTTTTCCTGAAGTTGGTTTTCTTGGTGTTCAGAGCAAGGTTGTTCTCTGAGCACCAGTCTGCCAACTTCTGGACCTTCTCTCTGTAGGCTACCTCGTCCCCCTTTGAGATGAGTCCAACCACCGTAGTGTCATCCGCGAACTTCACTATGAGGTTGTTGTTGTGGGTTGGACTGCAGTCATAGGTGTAGAGGCAGTACAGAAGAGGGCTCAGCACACAGCCCTGTGGGGAGCCCGTATTAAACGTGCGGGTGGAGGAGAGGTTGGGCCGAGTCGCACAGTCTGGGGCCGGTTGGAGAGAAAATCCTTAATCCAGGCACAAGTGAGGGGGGGGGAAGCTGAGAGTGTTCAGTTTTGTAACGAGGATGTTCGGTATTATTGTATTAAAGGCATAACTGTAATCCACAAAGAGCATCCGGATGTAGCTCTGCTGTTGCTCCAGGTGGCATAGAGCAAAGTGAAGAACCACAGTGATGGCATCCTCAGTGGATCTGTTCGCCCGATATGCAAACTGGTAGGGGTTGAAATCTTGGGGGACATAGTCCTTA
>NC_084746.1:37353833-37376333 GCF_033978785.1 Entelurus aequoreus | reverse complement strand
TGTTTGTATACTCAGGAAATATGTCCCTGGACACATGAGAACTCAAATTATGACCAACGTCTGACCCTGTGACTACTTGGTATCGGATCGATACCTAAATTTGTGGTATCATCCAAAACTAATGTAAAGTATCAAACAACAGAAGAATAAGTGATTATTACATTGTAACAGAACTGTATAAAGAACATGTTGAAACAGAAAATAAGCAGATATTCACAGTAAATGAACAAATAGATTAATAATCATTTTTTACAGCTTGTCCTTAATAATGTTGACAAAATAATAGAATGATAAATGACACAATATGTTACTCCATACGTCAGCAGACTAATTAGGAGGCTTTGTTTGTTTACTTACTACTAAAACACAAGTTGTCTAGTATTTTTCAATATTTTATTTAAGGAATAAATTGTTTTTAGATTGCAATAAGAAACATATGTCTAATGGACCATAAGACTTTATGTTAAAATAAAGCCAATAGTGGCATTTTTGTGGTCCCCTTTATTTAGAAAAGTATCGAAATACATTTTAGTACCAGTACCAAATATTATATCGAGACAACCCTACTACACTGTGTTAGTTTTAGTATCTTTAATGTACAAAAAGGTACATTGCAGTATGTTTGGACACCACTGGATGTATTTTGATTAAAATGTTTATTTAAATATATTTTTGACAACTTGTAATGTAATCCAATAGAAAAACTTATGACTGTATAAATGTAAACATGTGTTTATTATTGCGGTTCGCATTAGAGTGGAAACGCACTGCATTGTTGACACTTTGCTCATTTATTTGTGTTGTATGTTTTCCTGCTTTTATTGAATTGCCACTTAGGAACAAATGCCCGAATTGGACAGTCCATTAGTTATCAACGAACGCTCCACATCCCCAAGGTAATTTGTCCCCTTGGGATAGCAGCTTTGTTGATTCTGCACAAACAAATATGTCTCCATTTAGAATCCCCGTCTAAGTGAACATCCATCACTCCATTGGAAGACACCAACAATGAGCTCAAACTGCCACTTTCTACACTAACGTCTGGCAGCACACACTTGTTTTACAGACTCTAAACCAACAACCTTTTTGAAAACAAGAGCTACTTCTTGGGTACTGATTAATGCGAAGGGCTACCAGTTTGATACACACTTAAATAAATTGCCAGAAATAGCCAATTTGCTGAATTTACCTTTAACTCTATGTTATTATTAATAATTAATGATATTTATCTTTGTGGAAACACTGATCATCTTAATGATTTCTCACAATAAATATATATAGAAACAGATAAATATCAATATGCAACACTTTATTTTTATATTTTCTCTAAGTGCACATTTTTCAAATTGAACATTTTCAAATGATCACTTCTAAGACAGTCTTGTGAAATCACAATATTCCATTTTAACTAGCTAGCCACTAACATTTTTTAACAAATCATGAATTACTTTGCACCATGTTTGTACACATAATAACTCATGTAAAATACAAAAGTCAACTCTCAAATTTTTAAGTAAATCATGTCACACTTTGAACTGGACACCAAATCTGTTATCTGTTTCTTTGTCAGTTAGTGAAGACCAAGTCTTTAAAATATTTTCTTGGATTTTCAAATTCTATTTGAGTTTTGTCTCTCTTAGAATTAAAAATGTCGAGCAAAGCGAGACCAGCTTGCTAGTAAATAAATAACATTTAAAAAATAGAGGCAGCTCACTGGTAAGTGCTGCTATTTGAGCTATTTTTAGAACAGGCCAGTGGGCTACTCATCTGGTCCTTACGGGCTACCTGATGCCCGCGGGCACCGCGTTGGTGACCCCTGCTCTAAACCATACTTGCCAACCCTCCCGATTTTCCCGGGAGACTCCCAAATTGCAGTGCCCATCCCGAAAATCTCCCGGGGAAACAATTCTCCAGAATTTCTACCGATTTCCACCCGCATAACAATATTGGGGGCGTGCCTTAAAAACACTGTCTTTAGCGTCCTCTACAACAGTGGTCCCCAACCACCAACCCGCGGCCCGGTACCGGTCCGTGGATCGATTGGTACCGGGCCGCACAAGAAATAAAAAAAATAATTAAAAAAAACATTTTTTTTTTTTTTTTTTTTTTTATTAAATCAATATAAAAAACACAAGATACACTTACAATTAGTGCACCAACCCAAAAAAACTCCCTCCCCCATTCACACTCATTCGCACAAAAGGGTTGTTTCTTTCTGTTATTAATATTTCTGGTTCCTACATTATATATCAATACAGTCTGCAGGGATACAGTCCGTAAGCACGCATGATTGTATTTTTTTATGACAAAAAAAAAAAAAAAACATACCACGGAGGTCTCAAGTTTGGCAAGTATGCTCTAAACGAGATGGAAAGTCAATCTGCAACTATGAAGCGGGGGGAAGCAACATCTCAGAGATCTTAGCTCATCTTCCTCTGTGTTAACGAGAGAGGAGGGTGCCGTTTTGCTCGGCTGTGCAACAGCTGGATGTAGATGAACTCTCCCGTTCACAGACTATTGCGGTGTTGATAGAGAGAAGAAGCCTTGGAAGAGGTCATTAAGAGCAATCAGCAACAGTCAAGTCTGTTTGAAATGCAAGAAAAAAAGTGCAAAAGGTTTGATGTGCTTTCTGATTTAATAGGATAAGACCGAGAAGAGGAAGAGTAAACAAAGGTACCAAAGACTATAAAAATGGGACCCATAACCTCCCTGCTTGGCACTCAGCAACAAAGGGTTGGAGTTGGGGGTTAAATCACCAAAATGATTCCCGGGCGCGGCGCCGCTGCTGCCCACTGCTCCCCAAGGGGATGGGACAAATGCAGAGGACAAATTTCACCACATCTAGTGTGTGTGTGACAATCATTGGTACTTTAATCTTTAATCTTTAATTTGTCATGTTTACCAAACTATGCAGAATATCTTAAAGGGGAACTGCACTTTTTTGGCAATGATTTACGCAAATCCAACTAACACACACTAAACAGCGTGTGCAAACTATAAAAATTGCGTTTACTATTAGTGGCCGTGTTGCGTGTGATCTACAAACCAAGGCGATGCGGACCGGCCTATTTAAATGAGGTTTTTGCATGGCTTTCACCATGGATACACTCATTTACTGTACATTCATGTTAGCTGTGGCGTTTTGCTTGGTTTTGAAACATGCAGTAGACATCAACCACTTTTTTCTGGGCATTTTAGAAGCAGTCCTGCATCTGCTATTGGTACCCACTTAATTAGCCCGCTGAAGGTGCGCTAATGGGAGATGCTGGCACTACCTGCAAGCGTGCGCTCCAGATGCAAGAAAATGCATATTGCAAGAAGCTTTTTCCGTATACAGTGTACATAAAATAACAAACGTTAACCTTTTTTAAATGTCTGTATACAACAAAACCCATCAACCAAATGTGTTTCAATCAGTTACTGAAGTCACCCAGCAGAAGGAAAATTAGAAAATAATATTGCTGAATAGACAATATGTCGAATATTTTAATTTTTGACAGACATGCATATGAAAGAGCTGCTCCTTTCTCACAGCTATTTCTGTGCATCTGCCAGTTTGCATAAGTTTTTGGACACACTAAATATAGATGCAAAACATCTCCCACAGTACAGTTTTAGTCTTGAAAAATCACACTGCGTGTGCTACATAATCATACTTGCAACTCCTCCTCCTAGTATTGTGGGCATTCTGATGATCAGTACTAGAGATGTCCGATAATGTCTTTTTTGGCTATATCCGATATTCCGATATTGTCCAACTCTTAATTACCGATTCCGATATCAACCGATACCGATGTATACAGTCATGGAATTAACACATTGTGACGGACTCAAGCCGCCTTGTGGGTTCCATGGACCATCAAATAGCGACATCTCTGAGCAGTTTGACCTTTGTTTTATTTTTTCAAACAAAACCTCAGTCCCGGTCGCTTTTCAGCTCCTCTCCTCCGCTCGCTCGCTCGTCGTCTCGGGCTCTCCTCCTCTCTCGCTCCGCGTCAGCTTTTCGTTGGCTCCTTCCAGCCTTTTTTTTCCATCTCTCTCTGCTGCTCCCCTTTTCTTCAGCGAGAGGAGATTGGATGATCGTGCCCAGGTGCGCGGATCGCACACCTGGGCACGATTGCGGCGTCGCTCCCGACGTGCCCCGCCTCGCCGCTCGCTCGCCGTCCACGCCTTCTTGCCGCCATGTTGGGCCGGGCCCCGGCATGCCCTGCCTTGCTGCTCGCTCGCCGGCCCCGCCTCTCCACACACATTATTATGCCTAATTTTGTTGTGGTGCCCCGCTGGATGCATTAAACAATGTAACAAGGTTTTCCAAAATAAATCAATTCAAGTTATGGAAAAAAATGCCAACATGGCACTGCCATATTTATTATTGAAGTCACAAAGTGCTTTTTTTTTTTAACATGCCTCAAAACAGCAGCTTGGAATTTGGGACATGCTCTCCCTGAGAGAGCATGAGGAGGTTGAGGTGGGCAGAATTGGGGGGTGTATTGTAGCGTCCCGGAAGAGTTAGTGCTGCAAGGGGTTCTGGGTATTTGTTCTGTTGTGTTTATGTTGTGTTACGGTGCGGATGTTCTCCAGAAATGTGTTTGTTATTCTTGTTTGGTGTGGGTTCACAGTGTGGCGCATATTTGTAACAGTGTTAAAGTTGTTTATACTCTACCCTCAGTGTGACCTGTATGGCTTTTGATCAAGTATGCCTTGCATTCACTTGTGTGTGTGAAAAGCCGTAGATATTATGTGATTGGGCCGGCACGCAAAGGCAGTGCCTTTAAAGTTTATTGGCACTCTGTACTTCTCCCTACGTCCGTGTACCACTCCATACAGCGGCGTTTTAAAAAGTCATAAATTGTACTTTTTGAAACCGATAGCACTAATTTCCGATATTGCATTTTAAAGCATTTATCGGCCGATAATATCAGCAGTCCGATATTATCGGACATCTCTAATCAGTACATATTCTGTATATAAATACATAGACACGTGGGCCCCTGTGTGTACTATTGGTGTTGCGGGTGATCAACTAAGACTACATGTGCAATTGATAACAAGTGCAAAAGTGGCGCAGTCTGCCATATTTAAATGAGAATTTACTTGTACACTGGCTGTCGCCATGGAGACACTCATTTGCCCTCCACATTTATGGCATCATATGGTCCAATCTGTGGCGTTTCGTCATGTTGTTGAAATGCAGCACACAAATATAATGTATATCTCCAAGGGAGAAGCACCAAATATATATATTATATACAAATATAATCTATATCCCCTACGGAAGAAACTCATTTGGGCCGCTTGTACCCGTGATCTTTTCATCACAACACAAAGCTCATGTTCATATGGGAGATGTATTATATTGACCATATGAAAAAAAACTGTATTTAAAAAAAAATGCCATCAGACACAAATACATGTTAATTGAATGTGTTTTAATGAACCCCATAAGTCATTCAGCATCTATTAATTAATAAAATGATATTTGTATTTTACACCGTCCAAATGTGAAAATATATTTTCTCTCTCTCAATTGTCTGTCCTTGCAGCACGATCGCACCCTTCCTCACAGCCGTTTGTGCGTAACTGTGCCAGTTTCCACAAATATTCCAGACGTGCTACATATAGACGCAAAACAGCACCTGCAGAACAGTTTTAGTGTGGATAAATCACATTGTCCTTCTTCCAGTATTGTGGGTGTTTTAATTGTCAGCAATTATTCTGCATATACAGTCCACCAACACAGACTCATTCAATGATTGCGCTCCTTATTTTGCTCAATTCAGAGACGCAACCCTCGCGCATGAGCTTAGTAAATAAACATAAGGCTAGACTGACTCACGGCGTCACAATGCAAACAAACGCCATGGGTGGATCTACAACTGACATCCACTGAAATGATACCAAGAACAAGAGCGTATCTAGTCGATACTACTATGATTACATCGATATTTTTTAGCATCACAAAATCTTTTTCCGTTTATTTATTTATTTATTTTTATTACGTTTATAAACTCAGGAAATACATCCCTGGACACATGAGGACTTTGAATACAACAGAAGTGTAGATGTTAAACATGTTAAAACAGAAAACAACCAGATATTAACAGTAAATGAACAAGTAGATTAATAATACATTTTTAGTTTGTCCTTAGTAATGTTGACAAAATAATAGAATGATAAATGACACAATATGTTACTGCATACGTCAGCAGACTAATTAGGAGCCTTTGTTTGTTTACTTACTACTAAAAGACAAGTATGTTCACTATTTATTTAAGGACAAATATGCAATAATAAACATATGTTTAATGTAGCCTAAGATTTTTTTGTTAAAATAAAGCCAATGATGCCATTTTTGTGGTGCCCTTTATCTAGAAAAGTATCGAAAAGTATCGAAATACATTTTGGTACCAGTACCAAAATATTGGGATCGGGACAACCCTACCTGTAATGACTCCCATGTACCGGTAATTTGTACTGTATCGGTTCAAATGTGAAAGACACCCATCTTATATACTGTACATTATAAACCTTAACGACCCTGCAATCGTGTCCGTAAATAATAAGACAAAGGGTTTTGTTTTTATAACGAATTTTAAAAGCTATGTTTCCATTCGTCTCTGAACTAAAGAAGACATCTTGAGCCTCAACACAATCGCCATTAGTCATATTCTGTTCTTCTCCACAGGAATCTGGGGAAGTCTGGCTTGCGTGTCTCCTGTCTGGGCCTTGGTGAGTACATTTAATTAGACGTCTACTGATCTTACAAGCATTCAAGTGCAAACTCGAGTGACCTGTGGGCTTTGGAGTCAGAATGTGGTGCAGGCACAGAAATGAGTTTTCATTAGAATATTTTGTCATCGTATGCATTTTTCACTTGTGAGAAAATTCAAATCCTGTTTGTAGATTGGTAATATTTTTCTTGTTAATATTTAATCACACAGCACAATAATTGCCCATATTCAATGCACGCCGGATTATAAACACTTTTTAATTTCGTTCGTTTAGTTTATTGTGTGCGTGTGTGTGCATACCGGCTTTATATTAGTTGTGTGTGCATAGCAGCAGTGTGTGCATGTGTATACATTCATGTGTGCGCATAGCAGTGTGTGTGTGCACCAGAGGTGGGACCAAGTCATTGCTTTGCAAGTCACAAGTAAGTCTCAAGTCTTTGCCCTCAAGTCTCGAGTCAAGTCCCGAGTCAAGACAGGCAAGTCCCGAGTCAAGTCCAAAGTCAAGACTGGAAAGTCTCAAGTCAAGTCCCAAGTCCTGCATTTTGAGTTTCGAGTCCTTTCAAGTCCTTTTAACCACAGACTAATATTTTTACACAGATTGCGTATGCTTTTAAAACGCTGTAATTATTTATTAAAACAAGTGCATTTGAAATTGCAGGAAAAAAAATAGTGCTGACATTGCAATTCATAATAGCACTATTAACCAGTCATTTTAATAGTTTAAACAATTTTAAACATTTAACTCATTCCTTTACAGAATAAACACATTTGCAAAAACAAGTGCAACTGTACTTATTTGTACTAAAGTGTTAACATTGTATTTCCATGGCATATTGCTTTGTAACTAGTTCCACAGCAGTTTCTATCCTGTTCTTACCTTATCTCATTGATCTCATCTCATACTGTATGTGTGTTGATGTGTGCGTACACATGAAAAACATAACAAATACATGAACATAACAATGAACAGAGTTGTACTTTTTAAATGTCAGGGCCCTATGCAATATGTACACATATTCTTAATATAGTATACATTTTAACTGACCCTTATTTGACTATGTTTTTCTTATTGTAGGTGGCTAAAATACGCGGTGCTGCTGACCGCCGTCTGTTACGTTACTGTGTGTGATACATTGACTAACGTAACGTTATGTATAGGTACCTCATGCAACCCTGCTTAAAAAATAATCACTTGACAAAAAGTATGAATAAGGTAGCGAACTGCAGTGGACGCAACATATTGCCGTGTTTGCAATGACGTTATAACCACAGACATCTTATAAGTAGACGCAGCATTGGTTGCTGTGTCGCAAGCAATTTGGCTGCCATCTTGAAGTGGTGATGAGGAGCCGGCGAACAGCCTAAACTGACAGTTGACAGGTAGAACACAAAGATGCCGGGCTGGTGTTCAGCGTTTTCCTACTTAAATGAGCGGACTGTTGAAAATAGGAATCGGGGGATTACTTTTCACAAGTAAGATTTAACATTAACGTACTATTGGTTGTATTTTGTGAAAATAATATTACCACAGAGTTGAGAAGGAGCAAAGATCTTCAATATTTGTATTTGAAAATCACAAATAAATCTTCTGGGGGAGGATTACCCCCCTACAGGGGTTTGGTTTACAAACTTTCAGCCCCACCTAAAACAAAATTCACCAGCCGCCACTGATTATGATGCATTCTCATTTTAGGCAAAGTATAAGACAATACTTTCTTAACAGTATAATTGTAACCAGGAATAAGTCTTCAAGTAACAATATTCAAATACTAACATTGTTGAGTTAGACAGCATTTGGTTTTATTCTGAATCCAGTGAAACAGATTGGTGGTTTTAGCTGATATAAAGACTTTCAGGTGTTTATACAGTATATGTTTAAGTATTTGGCAGACGCTTTTATCCAAAGCGACATAGATAAAAAATACATATATAACAATCACTGTAAACATTATCATTTAAGGGAAGAATGTAATACAAAATATCAATACAAAGTGTCAAGACAGAATAAACTCTCTGCTGCTGCAGCAACAGAGATACAGTCTATAGGTCCCTAAAATATATAGCTATCTAATGTATTCATACATTGTTTATGTAGTTAAGTTAAGTTAAAGTACCAATGATTGTCATAGCATGTATATATAACCTAATCATATTGTTTCTTCAATTTAAAAATAGCTGACCGTTTTTTTCCCCCTTCTCTGGGATTATATTCCCAGTTTTGATCTCGGACGTCTGGTCACTTATAGTGTATAAGAATATTATATTACTGTTAAGCAAACTATGAATAATAAAACACGCCAAAACATGTGTCCTTTATCATAGCTACACGTATGACAAAAACCGCGTGACAATCAGTGGTATTCAGTGAGGTAAAATGAATTAAATGCGCTGACAGTTCATTGCTCCTGCCAAATGAATTGCACTGAGTGGAGCGGATCACCACTCCAAGATGGCGGCCTTGCGTCTCGTCTGTGCCAGTAGGCAGTAGCGCTCGATGCTGCGTACCCTTATAAGATGTCTATGGTTATAACGTTAGCAGTGAGTTTGCAGCCTCACTGATTTAACTACACAGCAAATAAAAGTCATGTTACTTAGCCAATAAACGTTAGATTACATTCAAAACTTACCCTTCTTTGTGCATCTTCAAATGTTGAACGAAGTTGGAAGTTGTTGCGTCTCCGTCTGTAACATTCCAACTGCGTGATTTGCATACGGCAATTCGTTTTTTGTTGACCAAGTCGTAGTTTTAATACCCGAATGAAACCAACTTTGGCATAATTGTTTCTCACTGGCGCGTTGTTTGACAACTCTTGTTCTGTGGTTGTCCTGCAATTTGATTGGATAAATGCTGTGGGATGAAAACAACGTAGATCTAATTTGATTGGCTGTTGTACTGAGAGCACACACGCTGACAGGAACAACTTGCTGATAGACACGCACGTAGAAAATGAAAGATACCGAGAGCTCCCAAATAACTTTTTAATCTTTGGGTTTTGGGGAAAGTAGCAAGTCATGTCAAGTCAAAAGCCTCAAGTCCAAGTGAAGTCACAAGTCATTGATGTTAAAGTCTAAGTCGAGTTACAAGTCTCTTTACATTTTGTCAAGTCGAGTCTAAAGTCATCAAATTCATGACTCGAGTCTGACTCGAGTCCAAGTCATGTGACTCGAGTCCACACCTCTGGTGTGCACCATCTCGCCTGCAGGAGTTGACACAAAACAAAACAATGCAGAGAAAACATGATTGTGTGTTTTCCAAGACCAGCGCACCCTGAGGAACATTTTTTGATAGAAATTCTGTGAATGAGTCAGTCAGTCACGTCTGCAGTGATATTTACAGGAGTGACGACAGGAAATGAAATACACATATTTGTAGAAATAAATAATCCACCATTTGTTATGATTGTCATTTTGAAGTAGCTCTGTTACATTACGTATATGCAGTGATGGGCAAGCTACTTGGAAAATGTAGGAAGCTAAGCTGCAGGTTACTCTCGACTAACTGCAGCTAAGATGCAAATGAAGCTATCTATGGAGAATTGTAGCAAGCTACACTACAAGCTACACGGCATAGTTACCGTATTTTTCTAACTACAAGGCCCACTTAAAATCCTTTGATTTTCTCAAAAATCGACAGTGCACCTTATAAACCAGGTGCGCCTAATGTACGAATAATTCTGGTTGTGCTTACCGACCTCGAAATTATTTTATTTGGTACATGGTGTAATGATAGGTGTGACCAGTAGATGGTAGTCACACATAACAGATACGTGTAGACTGCAATATGACTCAAGTAAACAACACCAAAATGTTATTTGTTCCATTGAAAATATAGAACATTACACATTGCAAATCTACCAAAATCTTTTAGGTACGACTTTGGTAAGCTATGAAGCCGCACCGCTTGATGGATTGTACTGTGCTTCAACATACAAGTATCAGTATGGTGTGTGTATAAGGCAAGACATATTATCTGGCGTTTTGTTTTGCAATATTATGCTAAAGCAACTTCTGGTACCTGATCTGCAGAAGTCCTGAGAAATTATGCACGTCAGCCTTTGTAGTCCGTGAGACGCCGTAGTCGATAAGCTTCTTCTTTTCCTCCATCTTCTTGTTATGGGACATTCATCCTCCGCTGTTGCCATTTCTAATATAAAGTAGTGTAAAGTTCTTACTTATATCTGTCAGTAAACTCGCCATGGTTAGAGTGTCCGCCCTGAGATCGGTAGGTTGGAGTTCAAATCCCAGCCGAGTCATACCAAAGACTATAAAAATGGGACCCATTACCTCCCTGCTTGGCACTCAGCATCAAGGGTTGGAGTTGGGGGTTAAATCACCAAAATGATTCCCGGGCGCGGCGCCACTGCTGCCCACTGCTCCCCAAGGGGATGGGTGAAATGCAGAGGACAAATTTCACCACATCTAGTGTGTGTGTGACAATCATTGGTACTTTAATCTTTTTAATCTTTAAAATGATATGCTAAAACATACCGGTGTAGTGAGTTTACATTATTCACCCAAGGAACTTTAGTTATTTTCACGGGACACATTTCCGCCGTTGTTGTTGCACTAGTGAGCCATGGATGAGGAGATGCTGCTCCGTTATTGATTGAAGTAAAGTCTGAATGTCATTAAAACAGTTAGCTCCATCTTTTGACACTTCTTCCACTCCCGCTGCAACAAAGATGACGGGGAGAAGATGCTGTCGAAGGTGAGCCACGTAAATAAGACCGCACACAAAACGGCGCATCCTGAAGCGACTGTCAGAAAGCAACTTGAAGATTATCTGTAAAACATCATCTATGCAACATTTTGACCAAAGAACCACCATTACATGTTATGTAGACCACAAGGAAGTCTTTTACATTTAGAAAAAAATCATAATATGACTCCTTTAATGCGCCTTAAAAGCCTACTGAAACCCACTACTACCGATCACGCAGTCTGATAGTTTATATATCAATGATGAAATCTTAACATTGCAACACATGCCAATACGGCCGGGTTAACTTATAAAGTGCAAATTTAAATTTCCCGGGAAACTTCCGGCTGAAAACGTCTATGTATGATGACGTTTGCGCGTGACGTCAAGGGTTGAAGCGGAAGTATTGGGACACATTGTATCCCAATACAAACAGCTCTGTTTTCATCGCAAAATTCCACAGTATTCTGGACATCTGTGTTGGTGAATCTTTTGCAATTTGTTCAATTAACAATGGAGACTGCAAAGAAGAAAGCTGTAGGTGGGATCGGTGTATTAGCGGCTGGCTGCAGCAACACAACCAGGAGGACTTTGAGTTGGATAGCAGACGCGCTACCGTGAGTAAGCTGCTTTCTTCCAAACATTTGATCGCTTGCCCGTCCGTGCGTGGCGCTATGTGCATGTCACGTACGTAACTTTGGGGAAATATATGTTTCTTGCCGACTATGATGGCGGCAGGGGTGTCGTCGAAAGCTACAGCGCCCGCCGCCGCGCCGCTGTCCTCACCTTGACTTCCTCCGTCTCCGGGGCGCCGACCGCATCGATGATCGGGTGAAGTCCTTCGTCGCGCCGTCGATTGCTGGAACGCAGGTGAGCACGGGTCATGATGAGCAGATGAGAGCTGGCGTAGGTGGAGAGCTAATGTTTTTAGCATAGCTCTGTCGAGGTCCGGTAGCTACGTTAGCTTCAACGGCGTCGTTAGCAACAGCATTGCTAGGCTTCGCCAGGCGGTACAGCATTAACCGTGTGGTTACAGGTCCAGAGTTTGGTAGTATTGTTGATCTTCTGTCTATCCTTCCAGTCAGGGGCTTATTTCGTCTGTTTCTATATGCAGTTAAGCACGATGCTATCACGTTAGCTCCGTAGCTAAAGCGCTTCGCCAATGTATTGTCGTGGAGATAAAAGTCACTGTGAATGTCCATTTTGTGTTCTCGACTGTCATTTTCAAGAGGATATGGTATCTGAGGTGGTTTAAAATACAAATCCGTGATCCACAATAGAAAAAGGAGAGAGTGTGGAATCCAATGAGCCCTTGTACCTAAGTTATGGTCAGAGCGAAAAAAGATACGTCCTGCACTGCACTCTAATCCTTCACTCTCACGTTCCTCATCCACGAATCTTTCATCTTGGCTCAAATTAATGGGGTAATCGTCGCTTTCTCGATCCGAATCGCTCTCGCTGCTGGTGTAAACAATGTGCAAATGTGAGGAGCCCTTCAACCTGTGACGTCACGCTACTTCCAGTACAGGCAAGGCTTTTTTATCAGCGACCAAAACTTTGTCATCGATGTTCTCTACTAAATCCTTTCAGCAAAAATATGGCAATATCGCGAAATGATCAAGTATGACACCAGAGAATGGATCTGCTATCCCCGTTTGAATAAGAACATTTCATTTCAGTAGGCCTTTAAAATCCGGTGCGCCTTCTGTATGAAAATAGACCTGAATAGACCTGCTCATCGGCAGTGCGCCTTATAATCCGGTGCGCCCTATGGTCCGGAAAATACGGTAGCTTGCGACATCGAAGCTACATTTAACGCATTTCTATCTATGGGCCCACATGTATAATATCAATGTTCATGTAACTGAGAGTGTACAAGGGTCCATTTCTATTAACTATCTGTCATTTAGCTGGGGACACCCTACAACAGGGGTCGGGAACCTTTTTGGCTGAGAGAGCCATGAAAGCCAAATATTTTAAAATGTATTTCCGTGAGAGCCATATAATATTTTTTAACACTGAATACAACTAGATTTATCTGAGAGACAGATACAGTCATCAAAAGAGCCGCATCTGGCTCGAGAGCCATAGGTTCACTAACTCTGCTCTACAACTACATCTAGGGGTTCCTGCACCCCACTCTATGTATTTATTTAGTTTGCATTTTCTTTGGTCCACCCCTATAATGTTATTCATTTTCTCTACCTACAGTGAAAAAACAGCATCTATCTATATCTTGACAAAAAAAACAAACAATGACTTGTGTGTTGTTTGGGAACAGTTGGTAATGGTTATGTGCAGTAAAACTTTTAATGAACTCACCTTAATGTGTGTTCCTAAATTTTGTGTTCCACATCTTTGATGAAGAGAGCAGTTATGATTTTAGTTTGGAGAGTAAACAACCAAAAACTACTGGGCAGTGTATTCACAAAGTGCATACATTAGTCTAAATATGGCCAGGGACACGCATTATTGTGGGTTTCCTGCACGTCGTCTTCATCACTAAAGGAAAAATCTAATCTGCGGGAGAGAATTCCACTGACATTTTCAAATATATATATTTTTTCGAGTGGTCAGCTTGAAGCGTCCCTCTGTCTCCGACTCCCTTGTCGTCATGTGACATGAGGGCGTGACTGTTAGGATTGTGCTTACTAGTTTCGATGATTCGCCTTATCTTGCCTCTGATTGGCCAGTCCGTAATGTTTCGCCCTAACCATAGCCAATTGTGACTCATCATACAAACACCAACCAATCATCATGGATGTTCTCCATATGTATGGATGTTCTCATTCATCCAGGTCATTGGATTTTATACATATTTTTCTTTCTTCTAGATTCGCAGTCTATTTTCTCTTTCTGTAGTTGGTAGCGATGATGTAAGTTACCTCGCTAAATGGGTCTAAAAGCAGCTAAGCTACTGCCAAGCTACTGGGAAACTAGGTTAAGCTACGTAGCTTAGGTTCATGTAGCTTGCTACTGCCCATCACTGTGTATATGTTTAAAATGGTGCCAACTATTAAACGCTAAAATATTTTATCCAGCTCTTGGACTGCATCAAATAGTTTTTTTTAATTAAATACATTTATGTATAGTATTCAGCAAAACATCATCCTCTATCATTTATGGATGTGAATTTATAGCTACAATACTGCGATTGTCGTACAGCTCTTGAGCCTCTTTCAGCTGTAGTCAGATAACAGGCGCGGCCTGTCCATTTTCCACTAGGTTAGAACAGGAAGCATATACCACTTGCAGTTTGATAGCTTTGAGATGCTAAGGGAAGAGAGTGGACCTTAGGTGTGCGGCCGTGCATTTTATGCGTGTTTATTGTTGTGTTGCCTGATTAGAAATGACCCCGCATATGGGCCCTTGCTGACATTGTCTACTCGCCTGTTCTTTAATCCTTCATTGTACAACATCAACACTGCATATACACTAATACAAATCCCCCAAAGAGCCATGTAATATGATACAGTATAATATTGTAGCGATGTAGATTTTCTTGTCAGACACTAGACTAGTGTTGTCCTGATACCAATATTTTACAGTTTTACTGATACCAAAACATATTTCTATACTTATCTAAATAAAGGGGACCACAAAGAAATTGCATTATTGGCTTTATTTTAACACAAAATCTTAGAGTACATTACACATATGTTTATTATTGCAATTTAGTTCTTAAATAAAATAGTGAACAGACTAGACAACTTGTCTTTTAGTAGTAAGTAAACTAACAAAGACTCCTAACATATTGTGTCATTTATCATTCTATGTTTGTGTCAACATTATAAAGGACAAGCTGTAAAAATGGATTATTAATCTACTTGTTCATTTACTGTTAATATCTGCTTATTTTCTGTTTCAACATGTTCTATCTACACTTCTGTTAAAATGTAATAATCACTTATTCTTCTGTTGTTTGATACTTTACATTAGTTTTGGATGATACCGCACATTTGGGTATCAATCCGACACCAAGTAGTTACAGGATCATACATTGGTCATATTCAAAGTCCTCATGTGTCCAGGGACATATTTCCAGAGTTTATAAACATAATATGAATGTTTAAAAAGGAAAAACTATTTTGTGATGCTAAAAAATATAGATGTAATCATAGTAGTATCGACTAGACAAGCTTCTGTACTTGGTATCATTACAGTGGATGTCAGGTGTAGATCCATCCATGGCGTTAGTTTATATACAGGAACGCTATTTTTTTGTTAGCGGTGATGCCGGTGAGCTACGGTGTGCAGTGAAACATGTTTAACTAGTCCTCGTCCTGCAGTGATAATGATACTTGTAAGAAACATACTTTATTTGTTGCCATGGAGGCGAGGATTAGTGATTCAGAAGTAGCTAAAACACTGCCGACTGCGGATGGATGTTAGCTGCTAGCTAGCTAGCCATGTTTTAAAGCACCTCTTCCTGAGGGTGTTTCAGTGTTATAACTTCACCTTTCTCTTTAGTTTTCAGACCAAAATGCGTCCATTCTCCCTTTTCTGTCTACTTACTGTGTCTGCTTGTAAGTACTCTGTGTGTGTGCGCTGCCAAACATGCTCCTCTGCTCATAAAACCAGCAATGTCATGACGTGACGACGTCGGGGGGGATGGACCCGTACTTTTTAGAGGCGGTATAGTACCGAATGTGATTCATTAGTATCGCGGTACTATACTAATACTGATTTGTCCAGTGTGTACCCCGCCTTCTGCCCGATTGTAGCTGAGATAGGCTCCAGCGCCTCCCGCGACCCCGAAAGGAATAAGCGGTAGAAAATGGATGGATGGATATACTAATACTGGTATACCGTACAACCCTACACTGGACACACTCATATAATGTACTGCATCACGCCGAAATTCAAAAACAGCACACCCGTCAATAATCAGCGGGACGGGAGAATGGACTGCATCAGATTTGTGATGTTTCGTCGGATAGTGTCTCCTCGGGTCGTGTTCCTTTGAAACTGCGTTTACTTCTTTACAAAGTAAACATAACTTTTGGTAAATGTAGAGTCCGGTCACTGTTAAAAGTCCAATTTTCAGTCACTACTTAAAGGCCTACTGAAATGATTTTTTTAAATTTAAACGGGGATAGCAGATCCATTCTATGTGTCATACTTGATCATTTCGCGATATTGCCATATTTTTGCTGAAAGGATTTAGTAGAGAACATCGACGATAAAGTTCGCAACTTTTGGTTACTGATAAAAAAAAAGCCTTGCCTGTACCGGAAGTAGCGTGACGTCGCAGGTTGAAAGGCTCCTCACATTTCCCCATTGTTTACACCAGCAGCGAGAGCGATTCAGACCGAGATAGCGACGATTACAGCTCTTTGAGACACTTGTGATTTAGGGCTATATAAATAAACATTGATTGATTGATTGATTGAATTTGAGCGAGGATGAAAGATTCGTGGATGAGGAAAGTGAGAGTGCAGGACTAGAGTGCAGTGTAGGACGTGTCTTTTTTCGCTCTGACCGTAACTTAGTTACAAGGGTTCATTGGATTCCACACTTTCTCCTTTTTCTATTGTGGATCACGGATTTGTATTTTAAACCACCTCGGATACTATATCCTCTTGAAAATGAGAGTCGAGAACGCGAAATGGACATTCACAGTGACTTTTATCTCCACGACAATACATCGGTGAAGCACTTTAGCTACCGAGCTAACGTAATAGCATCGTGCTTAAATGCAGATATAAACAAAAGAAATAAGCCCCTGACTGGAAGGATAGACAGAAGATCAACAATACTACTATCAGGAGACACCGAACCAAACACTGGACCTGTAACTACACGGTTAATGCTGTGCCGCCTGTCGAAGCCTAGCAATGCTGTTGCTAACGACGCCATTGAAGCTAACTTAGCTACAGGACCTCGTCAGAGCTATGATAAAATCATTAGCGCTCCACCTACGCCAGCCCTCATCTGCTCATCAACACCCGTGCTCACCTGCGTTCCAGCGATCGACGGCGCGACGAAGGACTTCACCCGATCATCGATGCGGTCGGCGGCTAGCATCGGATAGCGCGTCTGCTATCCAGCTCAAAGTCCTCCTGGTTGTGTTGCTGCAGCCAGCCGCTAATACACCGATCCCACCTACAGCTTTCTTCTTTGCAGTCTCCATTGTTCATTAAACAAATTGCAAAAGATTCACCAACACAGATGTCCAGAATACTGTGGAATTTTGTGATGAAAACAGAGCTGTTTGTATTGAGATACAATGTGTCCGAATACTTCCGTTTCAACCATTGACGTCACGCGCAAACGTCATCATACATAGACGTTTTCAACCGGAAGTTTCGCAGGAAATTTAAAATTGCACTTTATGAGTTAACCCGGCCGTATCGGCATGTGTTGCAATGTTAAGATTTCATCATTGATATATAAACTATCAGACTGCGTGGTCGGTAGTAGTGGGTTTCAGTAGGCCTTTAAAAGGGTGTCCCGATACAACTTTTTCACTTCTGATACAATACCGTTATTAGAGTCTTGAGTGCTGGCCAATACAAATATTAATCTGATGCGATATCAACACGAATCGTAGCACATCCTTTTATCGTTTTGTAGTGTGGAATGCAACAAAAGGTTTGATCTAGTGAAATTAGTCAGAAAACAATGGTAGGTATAAAAAACAATAACCTTATGACAGATTTATGCTTTAGAAATACTTTTTAAAAGTCATTTTGCGAACACCTATTGGGAGCCACGAGTGTAATGTTTCAGAAACAAAGACATTAGCTTTCGACCCACACAAAAACTCACATAGCTGTCAGTAATTTCTCTTTGAGGCCAAGCCAGCATGTGGTTAATATTCTAAATGTTCTACCATGTCTAAAAATAAGTTGACATTTTAACACAAGCTCCAAAGCCTACAGGATTAAGCATTTGGCTGTGATAGTTTTAGCGGTCCAACATTTTTTGACATTGATATTCCGTTCAACAGGCACATGGGTGACGTTCGGAGGTCAGATTCCTGATGAGGTAAGACATCATGTCAACTTCCATCCCTCAGCCATTACAAGCCAAGAGCACATGTTGTAACGCATTCACTGATGCCACCGGCTACTAAGCACTGACACCCAATTACGTGACCCAATGTGGGCGTAAATGAAGGGTCGATGCTAGTTGCTCTTAGTTGATCCTGTAACTACCTTCACGAACAGTGACTGAAAACTGAAACGTGAACATTTCTATTACATTACAAATAGATAATTAACATGTAGAGTAAGTAGTAATTTGCCAGGATTGGAGTTTTCCCAAACCATTCACCCGCCATTATAAATGACATTGATTTATATCGCGGTACCACGGTTTTCATAAACTCTACTTTTCATATGATTCATTTTTTGTCCAAAAAATGCCACTATATAGTAGTGTTGTCCCGATTTCAATATTTTGGTACCGGTACCAAAATGTATTTCGATACTTTTCGATACTGTAAAAATTGATTATTAATCTACTTGTTCATTTACTGTTAATATCTGCCTATTTTCTGTTTTAACATGTTCTATCTACACTTCTGTTACAATGTAATAATAACTTATTCTTCTGTTGTTTGATACTTTACATTAATTTTGGATGATACCACAAATTTGGGTATCGTTCCGATACCAAGTAGTTACAGGATCATACATTGGTCCGGCAGCACGGTGGAAGAGGGGTTAGTGCGTCTGCCTCACAATATGAAGGTCCTGAGTAGTCCTGAGTTCAATCCCGGGCTCTGGATCTTTCTGTGCGGAGTGTGCGTGTCCTCGCCGTGACTGTGTGGGTTCCCTCCGGGCAACGTTCCCTCTAAGGTGCGCACCTGCGCAATTGCGCACTGCTCAAGCGTCCTCTGCGCCCAGCAAATATATGCCGCGCACCAAATCAAATCCCATCTGAATTCTAAACAAAATAAACACATTTATTCTGTGTAATTTTGCAATGCAACTTTGAGTGACAGTGACAACAAACGGCCCTAACGGTGTTCGTCAACACCGTTCAATTGAACACCATTCAATTATTGTAACGTCTATCGAGATGCTTCGAGGACAGGAATTATATCGATCACTTTATTGAGCAAAACTGTTTACATTCGGCCACAACCACACCAAAAACATGAGTAAAAAACTTCTATCTCGAAAAACTAGTAATTTTCTGCCGTACAAACCAGGCCAAAACCAACTTGTCATCTGTCACCAAAACGCATACCACTAAGCCACTGGTGCGTTTATGGCCACACAAAAAGTCGGACAACTCAAACACCACACAAAGTTACACTATGACTCCTAAGTCATACGTGTGCTTATTCTACTGTCATTTATTATTGATGTTAATTTATTTATATTAATCATGGAATGCTGTTACTAGAAAAAGTTACAGGAATGCACACTTCATCCTATGCTTACATTTCATTGTGCAACATGAGGATGTTTAAGGGGAACTAAATGTGATCTCTGAAAGGGGTACAAATGATTTCCAAAGCAGGACCCCCACCCAGACATATTGTACAATACTAATCCATAGTTTATGAAAAACAAGATTTCTTTTATTTTCATTACAAGTGGGCCAGATCACTATTTCAAAATAATCTCATGAAAATGACTCCTCTCATTTGAGTGTCATTATAAAAGATTGGTTTGAGACAGGTGTGCTGCTGGTATTGCCACGTGTGATGTTGCTCATATGTGCTCCACTGAATGCTCAGGGAGTTTTTGTGTTTGCTCAGACACATGAACAATTAGAGGGAACATCGCCTCCGGGTACTCCGGCTTCCTCCCACTTCCAAAGACATGCACCTGGGAATAGGTTAATTGGCAACACTAAAATTGGCCCTAGTGTGTGAATGTGAGTGTGAATGTTGTCTGTCTATCTGTGTTGGCCCTGTGATGAGGTGGCGACTTGTCCAGGGTGCACCCCGCCTTTCGCCCGTTTGTAGCTGAGATAGGCTCCAGCGCCCCCCGCAACCCCGAAGGGAATAAGCGGTAGAAAATGAATGGATGGATGGCATTGGTCATAATTTCAAACAATCAATCATTCAAAGTTTACTTATATATACCCTAAATCACGAGTGTCTCAAAGGGCTGCACAAGCCACAATGACATCCTTGGCTCAGATCCCACATCAGGGCAAGAAAAAACTCAACCCAATGGGATGATAATTCAAGTTCTCATGTGTCCAGGGACGTATTTCCAGAGTTTATAAACATAATATGAATGAAAAAAAAATAAAAAAAAGATTTTGTGATCCTAAAAAATATAGATGTAATCATAGTAGTATCGACTAGATACACTCTTGTACTTGGTACCATTACAGTGGATGTCAGGTGTAGATCCACCCATGGCGCTTGTTTACATTGTGATGCCAGTGAGCTGTTGTATCCTCCTGTAGTAAAGCATGTTTAGCTATTCCTCGTCCTGCAGGGATGATACTTGTAAGAAACTTACTTTATTTGTCGGCATGGAGGCGAGGATTAGTGATTTAGAAGTAGCTAAAATACTGCAGACTGCGGATGGACATTAGCTGCTAACTAGCTAGCCATGTCTTAAAGCACCTCTTCCTCAGGGCGTTTCAGTGTTATAACTTCATGTCTATCTTTAGTTTTTTAGCCAAAATGCGTCCATTCTCCCTTTTCTGTCTACACACTGTGTTTGCTTGTAAGTACTCCGTGTGTATGTGCGCTGCCGAACATGCTCCCCTGCTCGTAAAACCAGCAATGTCATGACGTGACGCCGTCATGCCAGTTAAAAAAATAAAAAAATAAATACATTGGGAACCGGTACTTTTCAAAAGAGAGTATAGAACCGTTTTTGAATCATTAGTACCGCGATACTATACTAGTACTGGTATACCGTACAACCCCCACAGTATATCATATCATATATTAAAAAATGCTTGAATATCTTGATTTTTTTATGTTATGAACCTATGCCATGTATTAGTTTCACCTTGTAAATCTAATTGCTGGAATAAATAAACCTTTGCATGGCTGTGATGAAAATGCAGACACAAACCGAAGGAACATTTAAAAACTTCAGCCAACAGGCAACCTAGCAGCAAACTCCGTGCATACTTCAGATCTTGTGGGAATGTCTTCCATCTTTGGGGAGTAGCAGAGCGGGTGGTAGCCATCTGTCACATGTCATTACATTGAAGTTGGCTTCATATGTACCAGGTGGCCGAACAACTGATGACTATTGCGTACGAGAGCGGGGTCAATCTGTTCGACACGGCCGAGGTCTACTCCGGCGGCAAGTGAGTGATCAAGTCTCTTTCATCTTGCCACGTTCAATTCCTAAATGTTCACAGCTTTGACATATTGCTGCTCAAATTTGGTGCGTCCATGGTGCTTACTGTAACAGAAATGGCTCGGGTTTATTCAACATCCTATCTGCTGTGCCTGTCATGTGGCTTTCTGTGTTCACAGAGCAGAGATAATCCTGGGGAACATCATCAGGAAAAAGTGCTGGAGGTAAGATATATGCTGCTTTACACCTTTGATGCCTTGCAAAAGGATCTATTTATAATCAAACACTTCAGGGTATGTTCACATCCATGGTTAATTAGAAACGGGAACAAATGTGTCCTTTTGACAGTTCTTTCACATAATAACAACATTTTTATGCCATACAACATAACCCAGCCCCCACCATGGGCCACTCCCTTCACAACCTTGACATTAGCAGACCGCTCTCCCACACGACGCTGGACATTGAGTCCGAGTGGACTATGTTCCGAACCTCTATTGTCAAGGCGGCTGATTAGAGCTGTGAAGCTGAAGAAAGAGTCCTATCGGGTTCTTTTGGCTCAAATGACTCCGGAGGCAGCGGACAGGTACCGACAGGCCAAGCGGTGTGCAGCTTCATGGGAGGAGTTCGGAGAAGCCATGGAAAACGACTTCCGGACGGCTTCGAAGCGATTCTGGACCACCATCCACCGCCTCAGGAAGGGGAAGCAGTGCACTGTCAACACCGTGTATAGTAGGGATGGTGTTCTGCTGACCTCGACTGCGGATCGGTGGAGGGAATACTTCGAAGACCTCCTTAATCCCACCAACACGTCTTCCTATGAGGAAGCAGTGCC
>NC_084746.1:37323833-37351333 GCF_033978785.1 Entelurus aequoreus | reverse complement strand
TGAAAAGTGTGTTTGTCTTCCCTCAGGCGATCCAGTCTGGTGATCACTACAAAACTCTACTGGGGAGGAAAGTAAGTGTGTGTGAAAGTGTGTTTGTGTGTGTTCACCAGCAAAATGATGCGCAATTAAGGAACATTCAGCTTCAGCAAAACGAGCGTTAGGGGGACACATTTCTTTTTAAAGTAATCATGACCATGTCCTTACTGCCATTTTCTTCCCTTTGTAGTGTTTGCTTTGGTTGCATTATGCTCTCAAGCTGCATTTGTCACTTTACTGGAGGATCTCCATTTGTTCTCCTTTCTATTACATAAGGAAGAGCTGAAAGGCACATGCGCAGCAAGTGGGTCAATTTGATTAAAAATAATAATCCACTCATAAGTGTGGACTACTTTACACCTGAATTACTGTCAGAGAACCTGTCAAGCATGAACTGTAGATGTTTGCACAATGATTCCATGTACCATATATACGGGGCTACTTTTTTCCCAAGCTTTGAACCATGCGGCTTTTACAAAGGTGCAGCCAATTTGTGGATTTGTATTCGCTAAAGGAACCATATGTAATATTCTGGCCAGAAATGGTACGGTCAAAATTCTGTAGTCCCCTCCCCCTCTCCCTGACTGAAGTTGCCAGATATGCAGCCGAATCCATCTCGATGGACTGGGCTACTCCAAGGAACTTCAAATTTCCACTGCCTCTTACTAGTGGTTGAGGTGCTGGGACCATAATAGCTGAATAGACAAGCTTTTTGTCAATAACAAATCTCTAACCAACGCATTTTACACAGAAATTAGGCCCTTTTCAGGAAGAAGTATGTCATGCCTGCGCAATATCGCAACAAATGGCAATCATATGGTTATTGTCAGTACTATCAGAAAACAAAGACTAAAATCAACTACAACCAACGCTAGCACTGGTTATGCTGGTGAAAATAAGTAGAGCATGCTTAGCAGCCTAATGTATGTCCAAAACTAAAGAGGAGACATTTTACCAAGGTATGCCTATAGGCTACTGTTTCAAATGTTTCAGATTGCCATATAACTTGGTACATGTAGTCCACAATATGAAAACACCAATGAGGAATTATTTTATCATGTGATTTGGCTGTCTCCATATGTTTCACATTGTCATGATGACAGCCGTGCTAATGTTGGAACCCATTTCCTCAGCGTGTCAGCATATTGAAAAGGAAATAAGAACTGACACTACCCATATCCACATAGGTTTTATTTGTCCAAAATATATATTTACCCTGTGAGTTCGAATACACATGGACATACAGGCTAACGGCCTTTATTTCCCCCGTTAGCCTATATGTCCATGTGTCATTGACCGGGCTAGCATGCTAAGCATTACACTAGGAGCTAAGCACCATCACACAAAGCATTGGTTGCAGGAACATACTATCTTTGTTAGACAAGATCATAGACTGTATTGGACAATACAGTAGTTTACATACCAAATGTCCATTTCCATTTATTACAAGTAATAAGAAAAGGTAAATGCCTGACTTATCGATCAAGGAAGAAATTAGCAAATTTGGTGTCAGATTAAAAAATCTACTCCGCCTTCAATGGTCTCCATCTTTCAAAGGCATCCCGATACAAATCCTGGTTTTGTTCCTGGATTTGTCATGAATAAGTTGAGAATGGTAACTTTTAGATTTACCAAGGTCTGACCTGTTTAGTAAGTTTACCAGTGGCAGTAGCTCGACCAAGATGGCGGTGTGTAACTGGCAACCTGGATGTGACACACTCACGGACTTTCTAATCTGTTAAACGATGGAGGGCAGGGCACCAAAATGAAAACACTAACAAGATTTCAGGGCTGTAAATCTAATTTTGAAATGAGCATATCCCAGTTGAACTAGTGTTATCAGTTATAGAGGTATTGGGAAAGAAGATGATTTATTAATGCCTTTTGACATATCATTTAATGATGACTTGACATTAAATTATTACACATGGCTTCTTTAAGCAAAGAAATCAAACAATGTACAAAATGATTCACTTTAAGAAACGGTTCAAACTCAAAGTGTTTACAAAGTACTGATAAACATTGCGAACCTTATTAAAAAGGATGAACAAAGACATCAATGACTTGTCTGTTTTGTTTGATCCGCCGTTTTACTGCCGTGTTACAGACGTTTGGAAATTATTAAGGAATGTAAATAAACATTTAGAAAATCTTTCTATGTAAATACCTCATTTCACAACGTACTGGTATATATCTGCTGCTTACAGACTAACTAAACTAAACTAAAATATGAAAAAATAATAATAATTTAAATTTAGTGGGTGCGGCTTGAAAACCGGTGTGGCTAATAGTCTGGAAAATACGGTACTAAAAAGACAAAGGTGTGAATGCATGTTTGGAATATATAATTATTACCCATAATGGTCTGAAAGCGGAAGTTGTATGACATAGTGAAATAAAAGTGCAAACCATAAAGGACAGATAGCAGATAAAGGTAGCAAATAACTGCGGAGAACAATAGAGTGGAGCATTTAGACGCTCCCTCAGGGGTTTGCTGTGTGCAAAAATTGAGAGTGCATATCGAATTTCAATTACAGCATAAGCAGGACTGAATGTTATTCGTGTCCTTGCAGAGTATAAGAGCAACACTCCAGCTTCTACAAACCCCGTTTCCATATGAGTTGGGAAATTGTGTTAGATGTAAATATAAACGGAATACAATGATTTGCAAATCCTTTTCAACCCATATTCAGTTGAATATGCTACAAAGACAACATATTTGATGTTCAAACTGATAAACATTTTTTTTTTTTTGCAAATAATCATTAACTTTAGAATTTGATGCCAGCAACACATGACAAAGAAGTTGGGAAAGGTGGTAATAAACTCTGATAAAGTTGAGGAATGCTCATCAAACACTTATTTGGAACATCCCACAGGTGAACAGGCAAATTGGGAACAGGTGGATGCCATGATTGGGTATAAAAGTAGATTCCATGAAATGCTCATCATTCACAAACAAGGATGGGGCGAGGGTCACCACTTTGTCAACAAACGCGTGAGCAAATTGTTGAACAGTTTAAGAAAAACCTTTCTCAACCAGCTATTGCAAGGAATTTAGGGATTTCACCATCTATGGTCCGTAATATCATCAAAGGGTTCAGAGAATCTGGAGAAATCACTGCACGTAAGCAGCTAAGCCTGTGACCTTCGATCCCTCAGGCTGTACTGCATCAACAAGCAACATCAGTGTGTAAAGGATATCACCACATGGGCTCAGGAACACTTCAGAAACCCACTGTCAGTAACCACAGTTGGTCGCTACATCTGTAAGTGCAGGTTAAAACTCTTCTATGCAAGGTGAAAACCGTTTATCAACAACACCCAGAAACGCTGTCGGCTTCGCTGGGCCTGAGCTCATCTAAGATGGACTGATACAAAGTGGAAAAGTGTTCTGTGGTCTGACGAGTCCACATTTCAGCAACATATGTTGCTATCCAAGATACGTAATCATGGACGCCCCTGCTTATTTCAGCAAGACAATGCCAAGCGAAGCAAAAAGAGTGCGGGTACTAGACTGGCCTGCCTGTAGTCCAGACTTGTCTCCCATTGAAAATGTGTGGCGCATTATGAAGCCTAAAATACCACAACGGAGACCCCCGGACTGTTGAACAACTTAAGCTGTACATCAAGCAAGAATGGGAAATAATTCCACCTGAGAAGCTTAAAAAATATGTCTCCTCAGTTCCCAAACGTTTACTGAGTGTTGTTAAAAAGAAAGGCCATGTAACACAGTGGTGAACATGCCCTTTCCCAACTTCTTTGGCACGTGTTGCAACCATGAAATTCTAAGTTAATTATTATTTGCAAAAAAGAAATAAAGTTTATGAGTTTGAACATCAAATATTTTGTCTTCGTAGTGCATTCAATTGAATATGGGTTGAAAAGGATTTGCAAATCATTGTATTCCGTTTATATTTACATCTAACACAATTTCCCAACTCATATGGAAACGGGATTTGTAAATGCTCCACTTCTTTTCTCAAAGTTTGTGCTGAAGAGAAGCCAAACCTGCAGAAATATGCTTCATTGTGTACAAATGCTGCCTTGACAGAGATAATATTGCCCAGTTTCCATGATCCCACTGTCAGAGACGTTCACTTTATTATTGTGCTTGGAGTTTACAGTTTAAAACTTCACTGCATCATTTTGGAGGTGTTAGGAAGGTTAAAGCTGTACTTAGTGCAGATGTACCTCATGAAGTGAAGTGTCCAGTGTCCACATATATTTGAAGCCATTTCCAGTTTTGTAAAATGTACTTTAAAAAATGTATTTGTCCACGAGATTGGGGGTTCTTGACCTTTTTGACTTTGGTAGCCCAACTTTTCCACTACAGAAGGACCCCACTCAAATATTAACACTGAATTAGTAATGTTACTCTATTAATTGTAGTCAATAATCACCGTATTTTTCGGACTATAAGGCGCACTTAAAATCCTTTCATTTTCTCAAAAATTGACAGTACGACTTATAACCCGGTGCGTCTAATGTACGGAATAATTCTGGTTGTGCTTACTGACCTCGAAGCAATTTTATTTGGTACATGATATAATGATAAGTGTGACCAGTGGATGGCAGTCACACATACATAACAGATACGTGTAGACTGCAAAATGATGCCAGTAAACAACACCAAAACCTTTAAATGTTCCATTGAAAATAAAGACCATTACACACGGCACTCAAAAATCTGTCAAAAAGGTTTTAGTACAACTTTGAAGCCGCACCACTTGATGGATTGTTGGCCCATTACGGCTACCGTAGTCAGAGATACAAGTATTACTATGGTGTGTGTATAAGGACCGCAAAATGGCAACTATTAGCAGACATATTATCTGGTGTTTTGTTTCGCAATATTATGCAAAACCAACTTTTCTTACCTTCTGGTACCTGCTGATCTGTATGTGAGGTCTGCATAAATCCTGAAAATTTGCGCGTCCGCCTTTGTAGTTTAGTTCGTGCCGATACCGTAGTCAATAGGCTTCTTCTTTTTCTCTATCTTATTGTCATGGGACATTCATCCTCCGCTGTTGCCATTTCTAATATAAAGTAGTGTAAAGTTCTTACTTATATCTGTCAGTAAACTCGCTATGGAAGCGCTAAAAACATACCGGTGTAGTGAGTTTACATAATTCACCCAAGTAACTTTAGTTATTAGAGAGTTCCGCTCGGACGGTTTTTCACGGGACACATTTCTGGCTTTGTTCTTGCACTAGTGAGCCACGGATGAGGAAATGCTGCTCTGTTATTGATTGCAGTAAAGCCTGAATGTCATTAAAACAGTTAGCTCCATCTTTTGACACTTCTTCCACTCCCATCCTTGCACGCTACACCGCTACAACAAAGATGACGGGGAGAAGACGCTGTCGAAGGTGAGCCATGAAATAACACCGCCCACAAATTGGCGCATCTTGAAGCGACTGTCAGAAAGCGACTTGAAGATGATCTGTAAAACATCATCTATGCAACATTTTGACCAACGAACCACCATTACATGTTATGTAGACCACAAGGAAGACTTTTACATTTACAAAATAATCATAATATGACCCCTTTAATGCGCCTTACAATCCGGTGCGCCTTTTGTATGAAAATAGACCTGACTAGATCCACTCATCAGCAGTGCGCCCAAGGGTCCAGAAAATATGGTATATCTAACGTACTTACAGTTTACAACCTTGTCAATTGATTTCGGAATCTAATTTATTGGCCAAGTATTTTTAAGGCACAAGGAATCTGACTTGATAGACTGTGCGCTCTTTGTTCAACTAGGAGAGAGCACAGTGTTGCGGCGGCCATCATGAAACCAAATGTTAATTGCAAAGATTATTATTTATTCAACTCATAAACTTTAGGCTTAGGTTAGGCTAATTAGAAAAATAAGTACTAACCAAATAAACTGACGGAAATGTATTTACATACAGTTAGGTTGTGCTAAAATAAATCAACTAAATTAATAATTAATATTTGTGTGTACTAAACTGTCAATACAATTAAGTGCAAATGAAAATACAGCTTCACAGCCTGATTTAGTCCTCATTTTTGCGCTTAAGAAACTTCTCTAAGACATTAGCTCCAGACTTCTTCCGTTTGTTCGACATTGTCATTACTGTCACAAGTGGTGGAAAAGTGTATTACAGCTGCCCAACAATGGAATGCTTGATTTGCTCACCCTAACTCACTACGGGTAATTACACCTGATTGGAGCCTTTTTTTAATCAGTTATGGGATTTATCGGTATGATTTAATAATTCCTAATATGGGTCCTATAATAATTGTGCACCCCTATTACATTTAAAGCCTAGTGCAATACTTCAGTATTTGGTGACAATGTGGGTGGTTCCTAGCAAGATAGGAATAATTCAGGTTAACTTAAAATAAAATGTTCCACTGCACCAACATGAACTTATTTGAACGAGCTGTAAATGAGCCAGAGTTGAATGAACAGGGAGTCTCACCAAGCTACAGTCACGGTGCAGCACCCAGCTAGGTACATTCACATAAACACACATAGAGCAACTACCATCAGGAAGCTGAAACGACCACATAAACTCGAACACGTAACTTTAACAACTTTTATAGAGCAAGTGTCACAAGGCATGATGGGAACTTCTGTGGCTCCAGACTCCCAGTGATGTTACAACATCTAACTTGTTGTCGGTGTACACTTGGCACACTGCAGAGGACTGAGTGCATTATGCCTGTGACCTGTGCACGCCCTCGCTAGCCATGTTTCATCAGTGTTTTGTGTCCGTGCAATGATGCAATGGTGCATTCTTCTTATTCCAGGGCAGAGACCGAGAGAGGCCTGAACAGAAAACACATCATTGAAGGTAACAAACATTCTCTCCTCCTCCTCTTCCTTTGTCCCTCACCTCAACTCATCACACCAGCTTGTGCAAACACTTGCACGAGTCCAATGTACTGCCAACTTTGACTGCAGTGTCCCAAAACACTTACCTTTTGACAAGATATTGTTTCAATACTGAGAGGTATTCATGATTCAGTGTGATGTATTCTCCAACAATAAACTGTTCAGTTTATTTTTGATTAAGAAAAGCACACACCTTTTATTATAGCGTTACCTATGAATAGTCTACAATATCAACCCATATAGCTGTCATATTTTGTGTCCCCCTCTTAACTTCTAGTTTAATGTAATTGCAATCCACGCGCCCTGTGAAGCTAATAGTTAAATACATTACGGCAATCTTAAATCCCACTACAAACCCCAAAACCAGAGAAGTTGGCATGTTGTGTAATTGGTAAAAAAAAAAAAAAAACAGAATACAATGATTTGCAAATCCTTTTCAACCTATATTCAATTGAATAGACAGCAAAGACAAGATACTTAACGTTCCAAAACGTTATTTATTGCAAATATTAGCTTATTTGGAATTTGATGCCTGCGACATGTTTCAAGAAAGCTGGCACAAGTGGCAAAAAAGACTGAGAAAGTTGAGGAATGCTCATCAAACACTTATTTGGAACATCCCACAGGTGAACAGGCTAATTGGGAACAGGTGGATGCCATGATTGGGTATAAAAGCAGCTTCCATGAAATGCTCAGTCATTCACAAACAAGGATGGGGCGAGGGTCACCACTTTGTCAACAAATGCATGAGCAAATTGTTGAATAGTTTAAGAGCAACATTTCTCAACCAGCTATTGCAAGGAGTTCAGGGATTTCACCATCTACGCTCTGTAATATCATCAAAAGGTTCAGAGAATCTGGAGAAATCACTGCACGTAAGCAGCAATTCCCGTGACCTTCGATCCCTCAGGTGGAACTGCATCAAAAAGCGACATCAGTTTGTAAAGGATATCACCACATGGGCTCAGGAACACTTCAGAAAACCACTTTCAGTAACTACAGTTGGTCGCTACATCTGTAAGTGCAAGTTAAAACTCTACTATGCAAAGCAAAAGCCATCTATCAACAACACCCAAACACCATCGGCTTCGCTAAGATGGACTGATGCAAAGTGTAAAAGTGTTCTGTGGTCTGACGAGTCCACATTTCAAATTGTTTTTGGAAACTGGACATCGTGTCCTCTGGACCAAAGAGGAAAAGAACCATCCAGACTGTTCTAGGCGCAAAGTTCAAACACCAGCATCTGTGATGGTATGGGGGTGTATTAGTGCCCAAGGCATGGGTAACTTACACATCTGTGAAGGCACCGTTAATGCTGAAAGGTACATACAGGTTTTGAAGCAACATATGTTGCCATCCAAGCAACGTTGTCATGGACGCCCCTGCTTATTTCAGCAAGACAATGCCAAGCCACGTGTTACAACTGCGTGGCTTCATAGTAAAAGAGTGTGGGTGCTAGACTGGCCTGCCTGTAGTCCAGACCTGTCTCCCATTGAAAATGTGTGGTGCATTATGAAGCCTAAAATACCACAATGGAGATTGTTGAACAACTTAAGCTGTACATCAAGCAAGAATGGGAAAGAATTCCACCTGAAAAGCTTCAAAAATGTGTCTCCTCAGTTCCTAAACGTTTACTAAGTGTTGTTAAAAGGAAAGGCCATGTAACACGGTGGTAAAAATGCCCCTGTGACTACTTTTTTGCTGTTTGTTGCTGCCTTAAATTCTAAGTTAATGATTATTTGCAAAAAAAAATTAAGTTTCGAAGTTCGAACATTAAATATCTTGTTTTTGCAGTCTATTCAATTGAATATAAATTGAAAAGGATTTGCAAATCATTGTATTCTGTTTTTATTTACGAATTACACAACGTGCCAACTTCACTGGTTTGGGGTTGTGTAGTTTAATGTAATTGCAATCCACGCACCCTGGGCGGCTCATAGTTAAATATATTATGGCATTCTTAATTCCCACTACAAAGAACAGTAACTACTACCACGGTGCAGACAGAAAGAATACAGCACAGCAAACACACAATGGGCTAAACAAAGACCAACTTCCTGTCAGCAAGCAGAATTCAATAGTGTCAAAATGAGGGCTGATCTTCAACTAAGGATTTTCACAGTCAAATCTGATTCGTAAGATTCTGCCCATAGTCGACTATCAGTGGAATGTATGACATTTTCAATTGGTAAATTCACAGACGATATGTAGTAGTCGTGTACACTGGCTGGTCACTAGGTGTCAGTAACGTGCTGGATGTGCCCTAGCACTTATACAGATGTCACGTCCTGTGCAGTACAGTACACACAGGGTGCCGCTGTTTTGGAGAAGCCTGTTCAAAAAAGCCAACAAACCAGCCTGGAAAGAAGGAGGAAATCACTGTGAATTTATACTTTGAGGGCATGGTCTACCAACTAACATTGAGGACACCGAGGTCATGTCCTCAGAATGTATTTAAGTGACAAAAAGAAGTTGATATGCCTGACTTTGTGTAGCATATTGTGTGCGCTGCACTGCCTCTACATCACCATGCGGTAGATCATCCTCTCACAATGTACGATCTTTGGTCATGCACAACACCCGCTTCAACTCCAGCAACAACAAAGTCCACTTTTAGTATGAACCTCACCCGATCCGAAATGTGCTGTCAACATAACGTTAACTTTAAATTATACCGACGTAACTAATTGTTATTCATTAAAAAACAACAAAAACATTTTAGTTTAAAAATACTTGTTTTGGTTGCAAGTAGGGCTGGGCGATATATCGAATATACTGGATATATCGCAGGTTTGTCTCTGTGCGATATAGAAAATGACTATATCGTGAGTATTCGAGTATACGTTCTCACATGGTTGCTTTTAGCTGCGGGCATTACACTTCAGGCGTTTCTCACTCTTCTTTGTCTCTTCTTCTCGCAGAGACATACACTACCGTTCAAAAGTTTGGGGTCACCCAAACAATTTTGTGGAATAGCCTTCATTTCTAAGAACAAGAATAGACTGTCGAGTTTCAGATGAAAGTTCTCTTTTTCTGGCCATTTTGAGCGTTTAATTGACCCCACAAATGTGATGCTCCAGAAACTCAATCTGCTCAAAGGAAGGTCAGTTTTGTAGCTTCTGTAACGAGCTAAACTGTTTTCAGATGTGTGAACATGATTGCACAAGGGTTTTCTAATCATCAATTAGCCTTCTGAGCCAATGAGCAAACACATTGTACCATTAGAACACTGGAGTGATAGTTGCTGGAAATGGGCCTCTATACACCTATGTAGATATTGCACCAAAAACCAGACATTTGCAGCTAGAATAGTCATTACCACATTAGCAATGTATAGAGTGTATTTCCTTAAAGTTAAGACTAGTTTAAAGTTATCTTCATTGAAAAGTACAGTGCTTTTCCTTCAAAAATAAGGACATTTCAATGTGACCCCAAACTTTTGAACGGTAGTGTAAAACAGGCGCACTTTGTTACATACATCACATACTGTCGCTCGTGCAACGTCATACACCCTCGCGGAGCAGAGAGGTAGCGGCATGGGTAACGTTAGCTGTAGCAGGTGGTGCAAGCATAGCGGTGCGAGTGGTAAACGAGAGAAAGAAGGTGCGAATCTGGTAACAAATGGAGGAATAATTAATTCCCAAGAAAAACAGAACGGGGTCCATCCTCTGGCGGTGGTTTGGCTTCAAGCGGGAAGATGTTGAACAGACAACCGTAATATGTCAAGTATGCGGCAAAAGCGTTGCTACAAAAAGTAGCCGCACTGCTAATTTGTAGCATCATTTGAAAAGTCACCCGCTAGAGAATGAAGAGTGCTTGAAACTCTGCATGTCAACACTTCCGGCTGGTGCCACACCAACAAAATGCCGAATCAACCAGCACTGACCCAATTGAGCCAGCCGTCTTCCATTTCCACATCAACAAAAAATAGTAAAATACAGAAGGAGATAACGTCCGCAGTAACCTACCATATAGCGAAGAACATACACAATTTGATTTCCTATTATGCAGTCAATTTTTATTTTACAGTTATTGAAATATCTTGTGTGACATCATGTACAAAAGTGCACTTTATTGGTTTTAAACTATTGTAGTGGCATTCTGTACAAAAAGTGCACTTTAATTTAGTGTTGTTTTGATTTGTCATCTTAGTGACATCATGCACAAAAGTGCTAAAATAGCTTGTTTTAAAATGTCTGACAATCTTGCACTTTCTGTTTTGAAATGACATGAATGTTTGTGCCACTGCTTAATAACTGTTTAATAAATACAGTTTTGGTAAATTGACTTAGTTGGGATTTCCATCTCTGCATGAAAGTTTAAAATGAGCATATATTAATGCAGTATGAACAAGAATGTTTTAATGTAGACACATAGAATCATCGTACTGGTGTGATTGTATGCATCAAGTGTTAATTCAAGGCTAAAGCAAAATATCGATATATATAACGTGTATATTGACATGGCCTAAAATATTGAGATATTAAAGGCCTACTGAAATGATTTTTTTTTATTTAAACGGGAATAGCAGATCCATTCTATGTGTCATACTTGATCATTTCGCGATATTGCCATATTTTTGCTGAAAGGATTTAGTAGAGAAAATCGACGATAAAGTTCGCAACTTTTGCTCGCTGATAAAAAAAAGCCTTGCCTGTACCGGAAGTAGCGTGACGTCACAGGAGCTAGTATTCCTCACAATTCCCCATTGTTTACAATGGAGCGAGAGAGATTCGGACCGAGAAAGTGACGATTACCCCATTAATTTGAGCGAGGATAAAAGATTCGTAGATGAGGAACGTTACAGTGAAGGACTTGAGAGGCAGTGATGGACATATCTTTTTTCGCTCTGACCGTAACTTAGGTACAAGCTGGCTCATTGGATTCCACACTCTCCTTTTTCTATTGTGGATCACGGATTTGTATTTTAAACCACCTCGGATACTATATCCTCTTGAAAATGAGAGTCGAGCACGCGAAATGGACATTTAAAGTGACTTTTATCTCCAAGACAATACATCGGTGACACACTTAGCTACTGAGCTAACGTGATAGCATCGTTCTCAAATGAAGATAGAAACAAAATTAATAAACCCCTGACTGGAAGGATAGACAGAAGACCAACAACACTATTAAACCATGTACATGTAACTACACGGTTAAAAATTCTCAGCCTGGTAAGGCTTGAAAATGCTGTTGCTAACGACGCTAAGGCTAATTTAGCAACTTAGCAACCGGACCTCACAGAACTATGATAAAACATTAGCGCTCCACCTACGCCAGCCAGCCCTCATCTTCCCATCAACAGCCGTGCTCACCTGCATTCCAGCGATCAACGGCGCGACAAAGGACTTCATCCGTGGGTTTGGCGGCAAGCATCGGCTAGGCGTAGTAAGTAGTCCTTGTTGTGTTGCTGTAAGTATTGTACTTAGCCGCTAAGACACCGATCGATCCCACCTACAACGTTCTTCTTTGCAGCCTCCATTGTTCATTAAACAAATTGCAAAAGATTCACCAACACAGATGTCCAGAATACTGTGGAATTTTGTCGAAGAAAACAAGAGGCTTTTCTATCGGGTCCGATGGGGTCCAACCACTTCCGTTGCTTTTGTGACGTCACGCGCATAAATCATATCCAAAGGAGTTTTTCAACCGGAAGTGTGGCGGGAATTTTAAATTTGCACTTTATAAGTTAACCCAGCCGTATTGGCATGTGTTGCAATGTTAAGATTTCATCATTGATATATAAACTATCAGACTGCGTGGTTGGTAGTAGTGGGTTTCAGTAGGCCTTTAAATAAAAGGCCATATCGCCCAGCCCTAGTTGCAAGTATTTTTTTCTTTGGTTTCATAGAGAAACACAGATTTCTCTCCATATCCCTGATAATTATGCAAGGCCTTGCAACTTTCTACAATTTCTCAACACATTTTGGCCAGTCATTGTCATCTTTGTGTTTGCTAACATAATATGACCACACATTACAGTGTGTAACACTTACAAAGTATAATTCAACGTTACAGTTGTAAAATCACAAGGCGGTCGATGCAATAAAAACACACACAAACAAAAGCCACAGAAAAATCCAATCACACGTGTGTGTTGAGTTCATCCTTAAGGACCTTATACTGAAGTGGAAGATGGGCATTATGATCCAGAGGTTAAACTAGAACATATATAAAGGTTTATTTGAAATAGGCACATATACAGAAACATAGATATCTGAAACAGTTATCCAATGTATGCGTCATAGTGTTTGTAGCCTAAGCTAATTTACAACACTTGTCCCCAACAACAACAACAACAATAACACAGATCTAACATCATTAAAATAGGAAAATAAAAAGAATGAGGCAATGAGGAGTCGATAATAGTAATAATACAGACAAAGTGCACACTAGATAAAAGCCAATAATAATAATAATAATAATAATAATAACACAGAAAAAGTGCAAACTAGATAAGAACCAATTAGTAAAAATGTGTAAAAACTAAACATGGGAACACGATTGTTGCTCAACTAGCCACAATTTTGTTTGTTTTTTTGAAAGTGACAAGTGCAGATATATTTTTCAGAGTGCCAGGTAGAGAGTTCCATAGTTGTGGTCCTTTTATTGAAAAGGCAGTCTGGGCAAAAGACGTTCTACGGAATGGAACACAACAGTTGCCTTTTGACGTTGCTCGGGAGGCAGATCTGGTACCACTTTGCAGTCTTGTAATTGCCTTGCAGAGCAATTGGGGAGCAGAGTTATTTAAGCATTTAAAAACCAGTTTGACTGTGTGTAACAAAATAAAATTGGTAAAACTTAAAATATTGTATTTTAAGTTATATATTTATATATCACATTATGGCATTATTGTCATTGAAAAGAGAAGTCACATGCTTGTAGTTGGCAATTCAAGTTCCTAGCCCAACATTTATGTGTGTTACAGCCACATTCCAACTGATGCCAGCTATCAAACAACACACTCGGGGATTCCGCTCGTAGTTTCTGTCACTTTTATCCAAGCATTAATGAGCCTTCAACTTTGTGCAGCTCCGACTTCCTCAGTCTTTGTGCATGCGCTCACCGTTTTGTGAAAAGGGGGAAAGTTGGAGATGCTGCTGTGAATGCTAATTATGTGACTGAGAGCTGAGTCACTGCAAGAGGTGCAATGCGCTGCAAGTTTTAGGAGGCAGGAATGATTGCCACCAACGGTGTGCAAAACAAATAATTGTGAATGAGGCCATAAATCTTCTAAAAAGAGAAAGTAACAGTAAAAAGCGTTGTGTAGCCTTTGACTCTTGAGCTAATTTCACTCTCGGGTTGCAGGGAGAACATAAGCCAAATAGTCAATCACACTAAAACTTGTGGGTTGTCCTGAACAAAGTAGTCTTTGTTTTGCATAGGTAGAGTAAAGTATAAGGCTACTTTATTTCACTACACTGAGGGAGCATAAAATGAGAAAGATGATACAGCTCTTGCAATAGCATGAGCGCTTGTGACCTAACAATCCATACCAGCAAGACTTTATTACTTACCATTCTTTAGAACAACATTATCACAGCGGTACAGTTAAATGCGGGATTGTTATATGATAAATAGTAAAATACTCAATAATTTGGTCAAATAGCGAATCCATAGCCGGTAAGAAAGCAGTTGATAACCAATTTATAAACTTAAATAAGCTCCTTTATTTGAGTAATCATAATATAAAGTGGTGTAATTATCTTTTATGTTAGAAAAGACTAAAACCCGCAAATTCCCCTCACAAATTAGTATTAAGAAATTAACTAATCACTGCCTTTTTCTAGGGTCCTTTATGGTAAAACACACACTCGTTCTCTTGTACACCTTTTCGGATTGGTACAAGAGAATTTGAGAGATGCTGACAACAACTGGTTAAAACATTTTTTTGGAGCATTTATACACCTATAGTATGGGTACCACCATGACTAAGTTGTACCAATGTCTTTGCGATGAGACAAAATACAGAAAATGCCATTTTCTTACACTCTGAAATGCAGAAATATACGGTCGGAGAGCAATTAAAAAGCTATTTATAAACATATTGTGGACCAGGGGTCTCACGACAGTTTAACTACGACAGAGTCTTGGTGAAGCTGAGCAGCATGAGGTATTCCCTGTAGAATCACGTTTTATACATTTGTTCCACACTTGTCTTTTGTAAAGTAAATCTGTACAGCAGACATGTGCATCTACATCAACTATATGATTTGCCCAGTGGTGTGCCATCAGGGCCAGCAAGGCCTTCTCTGCTGGCCTAACAACCAGAAATCATGATCATAATTAAAGATAAGTCATTTTTAATTTACTTTCCCTAAATATCTGAAAGTATTTATATTTTCTTCATGTCATATTATGCTCCTTCCAGCGCTGTTTTTGATTTATAGAGTTTTTGTCCAATCAGAATTCAGCTAGCTTATGTTGCCATGCTGTACCAAATCTGCCACAGGCCTTCAGATTCACTATAAGTGAATGGGGACATACAGTTGATAGACAGTTGCAATAGCCAATCAGATCACGTGTTGTCAGTAAGGCATTCTAGCTGGCCTAAGGCAGATATATAGTGATGTCATGAGCCAGGTAACATAAGAACTCCATTACCCAGCATGCCACAGTAGTGTAGAGCATGCGTAGTAGCCCCGTTTAGGTTGTTGAACGTAGACATGCCGGCAGCGGGAAGTTTTGGATGAGCACGCTCTGGAGTAAACTTTAAGAAGTCAACCAACACGCCTCGTCTGCATCTTTTATGATTCGACAAGACAACACATACTTTGCAAGGCCATTTTCAAGAAGGATATTTAAAGAGAAACTACATCATGTGAGACTGTTATCAACCAAACCCTTTTAATCCCACCCCCCGGATTGTAAATAATGTAAATAATTGAATGTATATACTCTGATGATTAACTTGTGTGATGACTGTATTATGACGATAGTGTATATTTGTACCATGAATTGATTTACGTGGACCCCGACTTAAACAAGTTGAAAAACGTATTCGGGTGTTACCATTTAGTGGTCAATTGTACGGAATATGTACTGACCTGTGCAATCTACTAATAAAAGTTTCAATCAATCAAAAACCATGTCAGCCAACCCCGGAAGTTAGCTCAGCTGTCGATGAAATGTGAGTTCGGATAATTTATTTCTTAATTTTTTTCACGTTTGAAATGTTTTTTGCAATTTTATTTTTGACAGAGCCACATAAGATATGTTTTAATTGCTGATGCGGGTTTATTGATTTTTAAATGCGCCAGAAAAAACCCGTTATGTACACTGTTGATGTGTTTCAATGCCCAGTATTGCGTAAATGTGTTTCTGTATAGTATTTCTCCAGCAATGGTCATGTGGTGACATCAATGATGGTACAGCCCTTTGAGACACTTGTGATTTAGGGCTATATAAATAAACATTGATTGATTGATTGATTGATTTTGAGAGGTAATCATTGAAGTCGGACAACACTGAAGGCCTAGGTGGGAAACGCACGGCCTGTCACTGGATTTGCCTGAGTAGCTGGACAGGACAAAAAAAAATTAAATAACAAAAACATTCGTCAACAACTTCAACCAGCAGCTATAGTGACCTGTGGCAGGCCTTAAGTAATTATAAATGTAAAATTGATTGTAAAGATTGTATCTTTTGACTAGGGCTGTTTTCAAATAGTCGAAGATTCGACAATTTGATACAGTGGAGTCCGATTTGACTTTCAACCTCACAGTCGAATCATCTCAATGCACACCTGCGTTTAGAATAAATTGACTGCGTTCAACATATTAGAGTGTAAGAGGTCATTCTAATCTTCTTACAACTTCGGCTGTCATTACAAAGCGGTTGCTGCTACTTGGTGTGACGTCATGTAAACAACTGGCTGTATTTTGGTCTCGCTCTAACATCCCTTACTCTATAAAATATATTTGTCTGCACACAATAATATTTTACTAATCGTGTTAGGAGGAGGTTTCTGAGGCATTCGAAATCCCCATTTTTAAACATTCTTTCTGTGTCAAAATGTCACTACAGCGTACTTAAAGGTCTACTGAAATGAATTTTTTAAATTTAAACGGGGATAGCAGATCCATTCTATGTGTCATACTTGATCATTTTGCGATATTGCCATATTTTTGCTGAAAGGATTTAGAATAGAACAACGACGATAAAGTTCACAACTTTTGGTCTCTGATAAAAAAAAGCCTTTCCCCTACCGGAAGTAGTGTGACGTAGTCAGTTGATCATCTCCTCATATTTTCCTATTATTTTCAATGCAGCTAGAGCGATTCGGACCGAGAAAGCGATTATTACCCCATTAATTTGAGCGAGGATGAAAGATTTGTGGATGAGGAACGTTAGAGTGACGGACTAGAATGCAGTGCAAGACATATCTTTTTTCGCTCTGACCGTAACTTAGGTACAAGCTGGCTCATTGGATTCCACACTCTCTCCTTTTTCTATTGTGGAACAGGGATTTGTATTTTAAACCACCTCGAATACTATATCCTCTTGAAAATGAGAGTCGAGAACGCGAAATGGACATTCACAGTGACTTTTATCTGCACGACAATACATCGACGAAACACTTTAGCTACGGAGCTAACGTGGTAGCATCGTGCTTAACTGCATATAGAAACAAAATAAATAAATCCCTGACTGGAGGGATAGACAGAAGATCAACAATACTATTAAACCATGTACATGTATATACAGGGTTAATGCTTTCCAGCCTGGCAAAGGTTAACAATGCTGTTGCTAACGACGCCATTGAAGCTAACTAAGCTAGGGAGCTAACGTGATAGCATCGGGCTCAAATGCAGATAGAAACAAAATACATAAACCCCTGACTGGAAGGATAGACAGAAAATCAACAATACTATTAAACCATGAACATGTAAATACACGGTTAATGCTTTCCAGCTTGGCAAAACTTAAAAATGCTGTTGCTAACGACACCATTGAAGCTAACTTGGTATAACGGGACCTCACAGAGCTATGATAAAAACATTAGCGCTCCACCTACGCCAGCCAGCCCTCATCTGCTCATCAACACCCGTGCTCACCTGCGTTCCAGCGATCGACGGCGCGACGAAGGACTTCACCCGGTCATCCGTACGGTTGTCGGCTAGCGTCGGCTAGCGTCGGCTAGCGTCGGCTAGCGTCGGCTAGCGTCGGCTAGCGTCGGCTAGCGTCGGCTAGCGTGTCTGCTATCCAAGTAAGTCCTCCTGGTTGTGTTGCTACAGCCAGCTGCTAATACACCGATCCCACCTACAACTTTCTTCTTTGCAGTCTCCATTGTTCATTAAACAAATTGCAAAAGATTCACCAATGCAGATGTCCAGAATACTGTGGAATTATGAGATGAAAACAGAGCTATTTTGTATTGTTTTCAATGGGGCACCGATACTCCTGTTTCACTGGCTACGTCACACGCATACGTCATCATCCAAAGGCGTTTTCAACCGGAAGTTTAGCGGGAAATTTAAAATTGCACTTTATAAGTTAACCCGGCCGTATTGGCATGTGTTGCAATGTTAAGATTTCATCATTGATATATAAACTATCAGACTGCGTGGTCGGTAGCAGTGGGTTTCAGTAGGCCTTTAATGAAATAAATAAAAAATAGGATCCTAATAAAAGAGCTCCCTGATCCTCTTGTCTAAACGCCGCACCGGGAGACAGGGAGACGATCAAGGGTGCCGAAAATAACTCGCTAGTTAGCAAAGTTTACATCATCGAGCTAGCCTACTTGTCGCTCGCGTTCGCTCTGCGAGCCACAACATTGCTTTGCTGCTAATCATATTTGGATGATTACAATTCGAACACTGTTAGTTCCGAACCAGTTGTAAAAAACCCAAGACCAGTGAAGTTGGCACGTTGTGTAAATGGTAAATAAAAACAGACTACAATGATTTGCAAATCCTTTTCAACTTATATTCAATTGAATAGACTGCAAAGACAAGATATTTAATGTTCAAACTGAGAAACTTTTTTTTTTTTTTTTTAAATAATCATTAACTTCGAATTTAATGGCAACAACACATTTCAAAAAAGTTGTCACAGGGGCATTTTTACCACTGTGTTACATGGCCTTTCCTTTTAACAACACTCAGTGAACGTTTGGGAACTGAGGAGACACATTTTTGAAGAGGAATTATTTCCCATTCTTGCTTGATGGTTCTTTTCCTCTTTGGTCTGGAGGACACGACGTCCACAGTTTCAGAAAACTATTTGAAATGTGGACCACAGAACACTTTTCCACTTTGCATCAGTCCATCGTAGATGAGCTCGGGCCCAGCGAGGCCGGCAGCGTTTCTGGGTGTTGTTGATTATTGGCTTTCGCTTTGCATAGTAGAGTTTTAATTTGCACTTACATATGTAACGAAGAGCTGTGTTTACTGACATTGGTTTTCTGAAGTGTTCCTGAGCCCATGTGGTGATATCCTTTACACACTGATGTCGCTTTTTAATGCAGTACCGCCTGAGGGATCGAAGGTCTGTAATATCACCACTTACATGCAGTGATTTCTTCAGATTCTCTGAACCTTTTGATGATATTACGGACCGTAGATGGTGAAATCCCTAAATTACTTGTAATAGCTGGTTGAGAAATGTTGTTCTTAAACTGTTTGGCAATTTTCTCACGCATTTGTTGACAAAGTGGTGACCCTCGCCCCATCCTTGTTTGTGAATGACTGAGCATTTCATGGAAGCTGCTTTTATACCCAATCATGGCACCCACCTGTTCCCAATTAGCCTGTTCACCTTTGGGATGCTCCAAATAAGTGTTTGATGAGCATTCCTCAACTTTCTCAGTCTTTTTTGCCACTTTTGCCAGCTTTTTTGAAACATGTTGCAGGCATCAAATTCCAAATGAGCTAATATTTGCAAAAAATAACAACGTTTTCCAGTTCGAACGTTAAGTATCTTGTCTTTGCAGTCTATTCAATTGAATATAAGTTGAAAAGGATTTGCAAATCATTGTATTCTGTTTTTATTTACCATTTACACAACGTGCCAACTTCACTGGTGTTGGGTTTTGTATTTCTAGACCATTTATTAGTAGCCCGTGAGACAGATATACTAATTGTAATTGTAATAAATAAAAACACAGTGAGTCTTTACAATATGATGACATAACAACTGCATTGCACCTTGCACATGCACACATATGTTTAAGACCTAAAAAGCAAGTGTTTATAAAATACTTCCCTGCTGTGAGATGTTGTACCACGATGTTGCTGGTGCTCATTTTGTTGTGCGCTAATAAAAATGCTGATGGGAATAATTTTTTTCACATCTTTTATACAAATTACATAACGATAAGAGTGCAGATGAATACCAGTATGGATAAGGAATATCGATATTGGTATCAGTATTGATAAAATCGTAACAATATAGTAGTAATAGGGTTGTCCCGATACCAATATTTTAGTACCGGTTCCAAAATGTATTTCAATACTTTCCGATACTTTTCTAAATAAAGGGGACCACAATAAATTGCATTATTGGCTTTATTTTGACAAAAACTCTTACGGTACATTAAACATATGTTTACTATTGCAATTTAATCCTTAAATAAAATAGTGAACATACTAGATAACTTGTCTTTCAGTAGTAAGTAAACAAACAAAGGCTCCTAATTAGTCTGCTGACATATGCAGTAACATATTGTGTCATTTATCATTCTATTATTTTGTCAACATTATTAAGGACAAGTGGTAGAAAATGAATTATTAATCTACTTGTTCATTTACTGTTAATATCTGCTTATTTTCAGTTTTAACATGTTCTATCTACACGTTTGTTAAAATGTAATAATCAATTATTCTTCTCTTGTTTGATCCTTTACATTAGTTTTGGATGATACCACAAATTTTGGTATCACTCCGATACCAAGTAGTTACAGGATCACACATTGGTCATAATTTAAGTCCTCATGCGTCAAGGGACGTATTTATTGAGTTTATTAACATAATATAAATACTTTTTTTTTTTAAATAGAGTTTGTGATGCTAAAAAAAAATGTATTTTTTATTTTAAACAACATAAAAAAAGACACAAGATACACTTACCATTAGTGCATCAACCCAAGAAAACCCTCCCTCCCCCATCCACACTCATCCACACTCATTTACACAAAAGGGGCTGTCTCTTTCTGTTATTAAAAAAAACTTCTGGTTCCTGCAATATAGAATAATACAGTCTGCAAGGGATACAGTCTTTAGAGCACACATGATTGTGTGTGGTGCTGATCCACTAACATTTTCATTAATTACTATTTTTATGTAATTGTTTTTATATTGCTTTACTTTCAAACAAAACAAACAAAGGACCTTAACTTCACCAGACCGGGTTGTCAATGAAATCTGATTGTTCAAAAGGGTTCTTAAAACCAGGTCCAGTTCAGATTACGTCCAGATCGGGCTCAGCAACACACACCTTCACCCATGTACACCAAAAACCAGGGAACACAACAGGTGGCTTACAATCCACAAACAAAAATACATTTTCAAATTAAGCACCCATGTACATTCCAGATCACATCCAAGTCGAACTCAGCAACACATACCTTCATTTATGTACACTTAAAATAGGGAATACAACAACAGATTGCATATCATATATAAACAAAATTACATTTTCAAAATAAGCCTTTGAGGACTTCCCATCTTCCCACCAGCTAAAAAATATTGATGTAATCAAAGTAGTAACGACTAGATACACTCCTGTACTTGGTATCATTACAGTGGATGCCAGGTGTAGATCCACCCATGGCATTTGTTTACATTGTGATTCCGGTGAGCTATTGTATCCTCCTACGGTGTATAGTGAAGCCTGTTTTGCTATTCCTCGTCCTGCAGTGATAATGCTACTTGTAAGAAACTTACTAGTTTATTTGTCGCCACAGAGGCCAGGATTAGTGATTTAGAAGTAGCTACAACACTGCAGACTGCGGATGGACGTTAGCCGCTAGCTAGCCATGTCTTAAAGCACCTCTTCCTGAGGGTGTTTCAGTGTTATAACTTCACCTTTATCTTTAGTTTTTGGACCAAAATGCGTCCGTTCTCCCTTTTCTGTCTACACACAGCGTCTGCTTGTAAGTACTCTGTGTGTGTGCGCTTCCGAACATGCTCCTCTGCTCGTAAAACCAGACATGCCTGTAAAAAAAAAGGGGGGGGGGGGGGGGCGTGTACATTTTAGAAGCGGTATAGTACCGAATATGATTCATTAGTATCGCGGTACTATACTAGTATCTGTATACTGTACAACCCTAGTGTCAAGTCCGTTCAACAAAATTAAACAACTGAATGAAAATCCACCAATTCTGGTGATTCCATCCTTTTTGCCAGGTTTGTAGCTGACTATTTGGCTCCTCATTCAGAGATGCAGAAGAAGCTTTACCACACTCTTTTAGTGAGAATTCCCAAAGCCTTAGGTGATTATTGGATCATAAATTAAGTGACAAATAGAGTTTCTCTCTCCATTTTGTGCTAAATGTGTTTTAATGAGTACCACTGCTGAGGTGAGGGCAGGGAAATGAGGATGTCTCAGTGTGCATTCTTCTCTTTGCAAGTTAGCCCAGAGGACAGAGGATTCCTTCGCTACTTCATCTTTTCAAAGAGACTTTCGGGGAAAGTAAATACATTATTTATCGCGGACACCAGAAGGTAATCTTTTTTTGCTCAACACCCTAAAAAAGACTGCCCTTCGTAGCTAGTCGAGCTTATCTACAAGACAGAAAACACAATCCACCATGGCGGTGCAGGAGGAGATTAGGATGCATGTTTGGGGTGTTTCTGCAGATGTTGGAAGAGTGGCAGTCAAGGCGGAAATTTCCAGTAGGATTTGATTAGGAAGCCTATACTAATCTGCCAGGCGCACTTGAACGTGATTGAAGCCGCGTGTGCTGTTAGCCTGGACTTTCTATTAATTTGCAGACAGCTTTACATTTTCCATTTTTTGTGTGTGAAACTGAACAAACTTTACTCTCCTGACACTGTCACTGTCACATGCTGAAAAGTCGAGCCAGAAAATATATTTTCTTCATAAAGCGCAGGCATTTATTTACTCAACTGCATAGTAAATAAATGTACATTAAAAAATACTTTTATCTTTAATTATGATCATGATTACTGGTTATGTTAGGCCATCAGAAAAGGCCTTGTTGGCCCTGACTGCACACCACTGTGTATATCAGACATTGATGCAGGTTTTTAGAGGGCTTTATAGGCAACCTAGGATTGTTGGTGATGGGTAATATTAGCAAAACAAACTTCGTCTGGGCATGTCCCCACTTTTGGAGGATAAATACTGTGCAACCTGCATTATGCTCTCAGACTAGACCTGTTCTAGCTAATCTAAGTAAAACAATGTCGATATAGCGTGAACATCACATGTTCAGAGTGAATTCAGTTCTGGGTGTGCCCTACACAACCTAACAGTCTAAATTTATGTAACGAACTACTGAGAACCATTGCATTTGTAGCTTTGCACCAATGCTGACTAAGTGAAATACAGTTGTGGTCAAAAGTTGTAAAGAACATAATGTCATGGCTGTCTTGAGTTTCCAATCATTTCTACATCTCTTATTTTTTTGTGATAGAGTGATTGGAGCCCATACTCGTTGGTCACAAAAAACATTCATGAAGTTTGGTTCTTTTATGAATTTATTATGGGTCTAATGAAAAGGTGATCAAATCTGCTGGGTCAAAAGTATACATACAGCAATGTTAATATTTGGTTACATGTCCCTTGGCAAGTTTCACTGCAATAAGGCGCTTTTGGTAGCCATCCACAAGCTTCTGGCAAGCTTCCGGTTGAGTATTTGACCACTCCTCTTGACAAAATTGATGCAGTTCAGCTAAATGTGTTGGTTTTCTGACAAGGACTTTTATCTTCAGCATTGTCCACACGTTTAAGTCAGGACTTTGGGAAGGCCATTCTAAAAGCTAAATTCTAGCCTGATTTAGCCATTCCTTTACCACTTTTGATGTGTGTTTGGGGTCATTGTCCTGTTGGAACACCCAACTGCGCCCAAGACCCAACCTCCGGGCTGATGATTTGAGGTTGTCCTCAAGAATTTGGAGGTAATCCTCCTTTTTCATTGTCCCATTTACTCTCTCTAAAGCACCAGTCCCATTTGCAGCAAAACAGGCCAAGAGCATAATACGACCACCACCATTCTAGGCGGTAGGAATGGTGTTCCTGGGATTAAAGGCCTCACCTTTTCTCCTCCTGGACAAACAGCTGCATTTTTTTTTTATCTGACCACAGAACTTTCCTCCAGAAGGTCTTATATTTGTTCATGTGATGTCAGATGAAAAAATGGTCAAAATTCAAGCAGAAGCTTGCCAGAAACTTGTGGATGGCTACCAAAAGTGCCTTATTGCAGTGAAACTTGCCAAGGGACATGTAACCAAATATTAACATTGCTGTATGTATACTTTTGACCCAGCAGATTTGGTCACATTTTCAGTAGACCCATAATAAATTCATAAAAGAACCAAACTTCATTAATGTTTTTTTGTGGCCAACAAGTATGTGCTCCAAACACTCTATCTCAAAAAAATAAGAGTTGTAGAAATGATTGGAAACTCAAGACAGCCATGACATTATGTTCTTTACAAGTGTATGTAAACTTTTGATCACGACTGTAAATGTACAATATTTCTCTTGCATTCCCGCTGCAGGTTTGAAGGGCTCCCTCCAGAGGATGCAGCTGGAGTATGTCGATGTGGTTTTTGCCAACCGGCCAGATAACAACACTCCCATGGAAGGTGAGTTGTTGCTGGGGATGGTGGGACAATGCATATTGTCCTGCAACTTGAGAAGGTGAGAAAATATCAGAAGGGCCTCATCAGATCAGCGGCCTTTTGCTTTGAACCGGAGGATTAGGGTTGGAGCGTGTGTGTGCTCCCCTGGCACACACACACACACACACACACACACACACACACACACATCTCCTCTAATCGGACAACTTCAAGTCCTCTATTTTTGCCTACGGGTGTCAGTCTCTTTCTGTCTGGGTGGGATCACCACTTTCCACATGGTCTCTGAGCCCTCCATGTTCTTCAGAAGCAGGATTATCTGGTGCCCCTGAGAGAAGCTGGTGTATTTTGGGGTTGGCCTCTCTGGATACAAACGTTTTATTCCTCTCATTTTTAATCAGCCACCATTTATTCAGTTTACATTCACAATACCATTTGCATAGTGACCTTTCTCTTCCTGCGGACCAGTCAGTTCCTTCTGGGTCATTTGTCATGCCTGATGATATAATGGCACTGGTATAAAAATGTGAGGATGTCAGGATTATATGAACTAAAGCGGTTTAAAAAAAAAGTCATATATACGATTTCATTGCTTTGTAAAGCTTCTGGTAAAATTTATATTTGTTCAATATCAACAGTAATTTTTCATCACTTCAAGCCGATACCAGGTTGTCCCGATACCAATGTTTTGGTACGGATACCAAAATGTATTTTGATACTTTTCGGTACTTTTCTAAAAAAAAGGGGACCACAATAAAATTGCATTATTGGCTTTATTTTAACAAAAAAATCTTAGGGTACATTAAACATATGTTTATTATTGCAATTTATTTCTTAAATAAAATAGTGAACATACTAGACAACTTGTCTTTTAGTAGTAAGTAAACAAACAAAGGCTCCTAATTAGTCTGCTGACCTATGCAGTAACATATTGTGTCATTTATCATTCTATTATTTTGTCAACATTAAGGACAAGCTGTAAAAAATTATTATTAATCTACTTGTTCATTTACTGTTAATATCTGCTTATTCTCTGTTTCAACATGTTCTATCTACACTTCTGTTAAAATGTAATAATCACTTATTCTTCTGTTGTTTGATATTTTACATTAGTTTTGGATGATTCCACAAATTTAGGTATCAATCTGATACCAAGTTACAGGATCATACATTGGTCATATTCAAAGTCCTCATGTGTCCAGGGACATATTTCCTGAGTTTATAAACATAATGTGAATTTTTTTTAAAGTAAAAAATAATTTGGTGACGATAAAAAATATTGATGTAATCATAGTAGTATCGACTACAAACGCTCTTGTACTTGGTATCATTTCAGTGGATGTCAGGTGTTGATCCACCCATGGCATTTGTTTACATGCAGGCGTGCTAGCTTTTGTTAGCGGTGACGCCGGTGAGCTATTGTATCCTCCTACGGTGTGTAGTGAAGCATGTTTAGCTATTCCTCGTCCTACAGTGATAATGATACTTGTAAGAAACATACTTTATTTGTCGCCATGGAGGCGAGGATTAGTGATTTAGAAGTAGCTAAAACACTGCAGACTGCGGATGGATGCTAGCTAGCTAGCCATGTCTTAAACCACCTCTTCCTGAGGGTGTTTCAGTGTTATAACTTCACCTTTATCGTCAGTTTTTAGGCCCAAATAAGTCCGTTCTCCCTTTTCTGTCTGCACACTGTGTCTGCTTGTAAGTACTCCGTGTGTGTGCGCTGCCGAACATGCTCCTCTGCTCGTAAAACCAGCAATGTCACGATGTGACGACTACGCGCCGTCATGCCTGCAAAAAAAATAAAAAATATGGCAGACCGGTACATTTCAAACAGAGTATAGTACCGTTTTTTGATTCAATAGTACCCTGATACTATACTAGAACTGGTGTAGTGTAAGGTCACTTGCACAACGGCTGCATCAATGGATTTAACAAAATATGTTTTTGTTGTAGGTTGCCGTCTTCAGTATGTAGATGATGATGTGTTTGCATTTGGTCCTGAATGCAACACAACAACTCGTGTTCCCCCAAGGCACCAACAAGTGATGTAATAGGGACCAAGTCTTCCTTTGTTAAAATCACAGCCTTTCTTTTCACGTCAGCTCATCCCTTTGTGTGAAATTCTTGATCCTTTATGTGGCTTTTAAAAATCTCAGACACCAAAAAAATCCAACATATTTTACCCCGATCCCACTCACCTTTGAATATTTCTTCCTAGCGCTTTACTGTTGCAGCTTTAATAGCGACTTCAAAACAGCTGGTATTCCATCAGTTATGAAAAATATATCAAACGTTCACATTATAGCAACAGACGACACATCAATATCCAATATTGTTTTAATAGATAGACTGTTCAGCCTGTAGACAAGCTCTCCTTCTCAAAGTCATTTTTATTTGACAGACCCAAGCGAGGAAAATTGCAATGAATTCAATTAAGTCAACGAGAGAATGAGCCAGACGGAGGCAATATAGATGAAGAATAAGACTTGTAGCAATGAATACAATTCCATTATAAATCCAAATCCATTTGCACTTTCATGAGACACGTTGCACACGCCAATCAATGCATTCATCAGGAAGTCATTTACAGTGTTCCAAAATGTCAAAATAAATAAAATGGTGTCCTTTTTTCGAGACCTTGAAAGTGTAAATGTCATTATTGTGCAGGTTCTATGTCCACAAGTCAGAGAAAATAAATGTTAAATAATGTAACAAATGACTCATCAATTATAGTAATAAAAAGAACATTTTGATGGGCCTGCCATCTGTGCCCTGGACCTCTGGCCGGGGGTCGCCGGACGCCGCCATACTTA